>NC_134530.1:7008688-7166188 GCF_050624435.1 Tenrec ecaudatus
TGTCCGTCTTCCTTATTCACTGTCCAAATTTCACACGAATATGAGGCCATGGGAAGCATCACACTTAGTCCTCAATGTAACATCTTGGCTTTTCAACACTTTTACGGATTCTGGTGAAGCCAATTTCCTCGATGTAATGCATCCTTTGATCTCCTGACTGCTGTCTGCATGACCATTGATTGTGGATTCAAGCAAGATGAAATCCTTGACAACTTGAATCTTTTCTCTGTCTATTATCATGCGATCTCTTGGTCAGGTTGTGAGGATATTGATATTCTTTACAGTGAGTTGTAATTCATACCGAAGGCTGTAATTCTTGATCTTCCTCAACAATTGTTTCAAGTCCTCTTCACTTTCAGCAAGCAAGGTTGTGTCATATACATATTGCCGCTTGTTAATAAGCCTTCTTGCAATCCTGAAGCTCCATTATTCATAAGATGTACCTGTAACCTTTCTTGGGGTGGGGAAAAATATGTATCTTTGCTAGAAGGTTGGCCAGCTAACTGACTTCCACATTTATTGGAATAGACTAGTGGAATAGAGCACTTCCAGAGGTTCATTAGCATGCTAGAACATCTCAGTTGGTATTCCATCAGCTCCTGGAGCTTTGGGGAATTTTTTTTTTTTTGCCAGTGTCTTGTGCAGCACAGGTTCTTGCTCATATGAATCTATTGAAAGGGTTAACTGCTGGCTAGTTATCCCTAGTTATTTTTCATACCAGGGACTCTGTGTATCCTGTCCATCTTCTTTTGATGCTTCCAGTATCAGTCAATATTTTGTAGGCAGAACTTTTGATGTTGCAACCCACGGCTTGAATTGTTCTCCATTTCTTTCAGCTTGGTTTATGCTGTGCGTATTCTTCCTTTTACGTCTTCCAATTTCAGGTCCTTCTTTGCCCATTCATTATAGTACTTTGCCTTCTTGAGCTGCTGCTTACCTTTTCTGGTTAACACTTTTCCTTCCTCATTTCTTCCATTTGCCTTAGCTACTCTATGATTAAGAGCGAACTTCAGAGTCCCTTCAGATATCCAGTTTGACATTTTCTTTCTTTGGTGACTGTTTAATGACTTCTGATTTCTTCATGTATGTGCTTTACATCCCTCCCACATCTCATCAGGTTTTGTCATTATTCGGTGAGTCAAATCTGTTCTCGAGATGTTCCCAAAATTCAGCTGGACTCTACTCAGTGTCCTAGTTGCCTCTTGTGGATTTGTTTTCATTTTCTTCGACTCCAACTTGAAAGGACATACGCTTATTTCAATTTATTTCAATTTATTTTATTGATGCCACTCATGTTCTTTCTTCCTCCTTCCCTCCTTTCATTCATGTGTTCCTTTCTTTCTTTTGCCATAAAGTTCAGACACGAATGAGGCATTTTTATGCTGTCTTCTAGGAACAGAATCCGGTTTAGCCATGAGGCTGGTGAATGGAGATCACCATTGTGAAGGCCGTGTGGAAATCCTGTACCGAGGCTCCTGGGGCACCGTGTGTGATGACAAATGGGATATCAACGATGCTCATGTGGTCTGCAGGCAGCTTGGCTGTGGGCGGGCCATGTCAGCTCCAGGAAATGCCAAGTTTGGTCGAGGTTCAGGACAGATCGTCCTGGATGAAATGCGATGCACAGGACACGAGTCCTACCTGTGGAACTGCCCTCACAATGACTGGCTTTCCCATGACTGTGGTCATCATGAGGACGCCAGTGTCAGCTGCTCAGGTGAGCTGCAGTTGTACATTAGGCTTCCTGTCTTAGAGTGAGGTTTGCTTAGGAAGAGAGTTCTTGTCCTCTGACCCCCTTACTTAACACTTTCTCCATACTTCCTAATTCACTGAAATCTTCCAAGCACTCTGCCAAGAATCATTGTTAATCATTTTTGAGCTGCCAGGTGTTGGGCAATGAACCCAACTGAAAGCAGCAATCTGTCTTCTTTTTCTTTTTCCTTCCATTTACGTTGGCATGCAGAGGAAGCCCCATTGGCACTGCAGGTGATGCACTGGGCTGCAAGCCTTAAAGGTGACCATCAAGCTCACCAGTCCCTCTGTGGGAGAACGATAAGGTAGTTTGCTTCTGTCAAGATATACAATCTCAAAAATCCTAGGAAATAGTCCTACTCTGTCCTAAAGTGTTGCTATGAGTTGAAGCAGACCCGATGACAGTGGGTTTGGTTTCATTCTATTTAATTTCTTTTTCAGATTTTTGCATCTTCTCTTCTGATTATTTGTTACATTTGCAACTGCTTTGACTATTTTGTTAATCCTTTCAAACACCAACGTGTTCCATTGTTTTTCCATCTCATTTATTTATACTCAACACTTTTTTTTCCTGGTGGCTGTAGGCTGGTTCTAGTGTTCTTTTTCTAAGTGTTGGAGTTAAGGGATTGACATTTTTTTTTCTTTTTTGGTATGTGCCTTTATTACTACAAATTTCATTCAGAATATTGCTTTTGCTACAGCCTAGAGTTTTCACTCTTTCTTATGCCATGTATTCATTCTGATTTGATTAATAGGATTTTTACATTTAATTTTTATTTCTTCTATTACTTAGTAATTTTTAAGCAGTGTTAGTCGACTTCCTTGTATTTGATAAATTATCCTTGATCTTCCTATGGTTGATTGATAGTTTTATAGCATTGTTATCTGAGAAGATGCTGTATAATATCTTTTTGGGGGGGCACATCCAGGTCTTTATTCTTATTTAGTTTGTAAGTTATACTAACAACAAAAACTACCATGAAATATACTTTGATTATATAATTCTTCAAACACTTCTTGACAGCTAATATATATTGAGCATGTACAAAATGGATGGTTTTGTGCTAGCTATTGATTTTGCATAGTCTTCATAAAAAACAACGATTACCAATACCACAAATGCAGCATCACATGGTCACTTTCATGGTCTACTCTTGCTGGCTCCCTAGTCATCTCCCGTTCATGATGAATCAAAGAATAATGAGGAGTGATTTTTCTTTTTAGTCTGTCTTAGTCTGAAAGCTCCGCTAAAATCATTCCAGTGTCATAGTGACATAAAAGCCTTCATTGGCTGACAGGTGGTGACGGTACCTGTTCATCGGCTAATAATCACACCTGGGGTCTCCCATATGGAAGGTGAGAATTTTACAGCTGATCCACCACTGGAGACCCCTTAGCAGGTATATAATCAATGATTCTCCACAGCTGGATTTATAGGAGAGATGAAACTCACCACTAAGATGCTCCCAGAGGAGCAGATATGTGTTCATTGTCCCAATCAGTGGGTCTGTGGCTAAAATACTGTCTGGTGCACCAAGGGAATTCTAGCAGAAAACAAAACAAAACAGCCCCAACTGAGAAAAGCCACAAAACAAAAAGCTTCTTATTCACTACATTCCATCACACTTGTTTTCTTTATAATGAGACTGGAATTTCACTACTCTTTTTTTTCTTTCAGTTTTACTGCACACAATCTACATCATACAATTTAATCATTCAACCGTGTCAAGAAAAAAAATGTACAATCACTACCACAATCAATTTCAGAATTTTCTTTTTTTTTGTTCTCCCATGACCAACTCACCTTTAGAACGAACTATGTAATCACATTCAGCTCTAGTGCTCCCTCTTCCTCCCACCTTCACTGTTGTTTTAAAAAATCTTGATGCTTAAAAAAAATATTTTGGATGCTAGCTTTTTGGTTTAAATTATGATCTATTCTTGAGCATGTTCCATGTGTGCTGGAAAAGAATGTGTAAAGTTTGTGTTGGGAGGAATGTTCTTTATATTATCCTAGGCTCAAATTTATTTGATTTTATTGCTTAGTTTTTCTGTGTCTTTATTGAGTTTCTCTCTAGGTGTTCTGTTCTTTATTGAGAGTGGTGTGTTAAAATTTCTTACTATAATCATAGAGTTTTATTTCCTTCTTAAGCTCTGTAAAAGTTTGATTAATGCATTTTGAGATTCTTTCCCTGGGTTCATAGATATTTATTATGGTACGTCCTCTTTTCAATTGCTCTTTTAGTCATTATATACCACACTGTTTTATTTCTTATACTGAATTTTGCCTTGAAGTCTATTTTATCAGAAATTAAAGTTGATACTCCTGTTAATTTTTGACTACCATTAGTTTGATAGATATTCCCCATTCTTTGATTTTTTTTGGAAGCTACTTTTGTCTTTGTATCTAAAATGTGTCTATTTGGGCAGCTTATTGATGGGTCTTGTTTTCTTGCCCATTCTACTGCCCTTTGTCTTTTGATGGTTGCCTTTAATTCGCTTGCATTCACTGTAACTATTAAAATTAATTAATTATTTTTTGACATTTTGCTATCTGTGAAAATATGTGATTTTGCGTGGCATTCCTGATTTCTTTAACTCCACATAATTTTCTGTGTTGACTTCATTGTGTTCATGTATTTTCTTGTCATTTTATTCATTGCTATTGTTTTGGTGTTTACTAGGAGCTCTAGTAGTGTACTGGTTATGTGTTGGGCTGTAATCCATAAGGTCAGCAGTTTGAAATCACCATCCATTCCTGCTTGATAGAAATGTGTGTGTGTGTGTGTGTGTGTGTGTGTGTGTGTGTGTGTGTTGGGTACCTACTCTCATAAAGAATTAAAGTCTCTGAAATCACCAGTGGCAATTCTACCCTGTCCTATAGGGTCACCATGAGTCAGCATCAACTTGATGGCAGTGAGTTCTTTGAGACATCTTTATGGTTTTGTTATTGTTTATTTAGATGAGGTTGTTCATTTCCCTTGAGATTATCTTGATATTTATTCACTTCTTCCCAAGTTTGTAACAGTCTTTTTGTCTTGAAATCTACTTGATATCCATCCCATTTGAAATTTCTGAAACTACACCATTTCCTCTACTTTGTAATTGTCATCATTACCAATTGACTCTGGTTCTATGTTTTTAGCCTTGTTAGTTGGTTTGATTTTGTTTACTTCCATGGCTGGGTTGACTTCTGGGTAGTTGTCACATACATCAATCACAGCTCGTTGTTCACTATTGTTGGCTGTTTTAAGGTCTCTCCTTTCTAATTCTGCTGTTTACACATTCCTTTATTTCTGTTTATCGAAAAATATTCTAATTTTGCCACCCTACTTTAAGGGCTATTTCACCAGGCCCATGATTCTTGGTTGGAAATTGTTTCTTTCAGAATTTTATATATGTCACCCCATTGCTTTCTTGCCCGTATGGTTTCTTGTGAGAAGCCAGAATTTAGTCGTATTGGTTTCCCTCTGTAAGTAAAGTATCATCTTTCTTGAGTGACTCAGGATTTTTTTCCTTGTCTTCATTTTGAAAATTTGGTCATGATATGTTGTGGTGACTTTTCTTTTGGATACTTTTCTATTAAGTTTCTTAAATGAAGGCTTTACTTTTCTTGACTTACATGGATGCAGGGGCAGGGAAATTTCAGGTGGTATGGCAGGCTAGTGAAGACCAAGTTAGATTGGCAGGTCAGATGTGAGACTTTGATCACTCTCAAGGTTTGCAGGCCACATAGTGGGCCTCCAGCCCAAATTCCAAATAACCAGACATGAGATTCAGGCCAGCAGGACAAATAAGCAAGATAGAGAGTGTTCTTCTCACTCTTATATAAATATCAAATACACCCCACCCCCAAGGAGAGTTATCAGGCTGTCTTGCTGCACTTTGTGGAGAAAACCTTACTGCTGAACTACTGATGGCCCTGGCCCAACTAAATTGACACAAAACTCAGCTATCATGATTATCTAATTGTTATAGGTCAATAGTTAAGACTTTCTTACAAATCAGGATTTATCTGGAAGCTCTGATGAAATTTGCCCACCAAAAATGATCAAGTTAATATTTCAAATACCAGTGTTAAAGTTTCCAATATCTTAGCAACATGCAAGCCACCACAGTAAGACAAACCAAAAAATGGGTGGTGGTGGTGTCGAAGCACAGAGAGTAAGAATGTAAAGTAGGAAATAAACCTGGAAGATACTGACCTGATTCAATCAGTTTGATGTCATGCTTACAGTATATATAAACTATTGCTGAACACAAGTGGGGAAAATAGCTTAAAGAAGGACAATTTCATTCCAGGGGAGTACTAAGGCTCTCATATTTGTCTTTACTATTTTAAAACGATTTCACTGAGTTCTTCTTCAAAAGATACCTAGTCTTTATCTAAGCAAGATGTTTCAATTCAAATTTATTTCATGTACTTGACTTTTAAGGCAATATGCAATTAGGGGATATTTTTTATTTACAGTGTGCACAGAAATTTGTCTCAATCTCATTACGTGTGTATGTACTCCTTTTGTTTTTATAACGGTCGCCATATTTTTAGTGTAGAGATCACTTGAAAATACCAGTTATACTTTCTTCTAAATCTATTTTCACCTTTGTAAATTCCTGGTGGTGTAGACAGTCCTGGTGATGTAGTGGTGTAGTTTTACTCTGTTCTGTTACTGTGAGTCAGAATTGATTTGATAGGAATTTTTAGGTTTTGGAAACCACTTAATTCTGTCGAAATTTATTAATTTTTAAATTTTTGTTTATTCCATTATTTATTTTAAACCCTCGAAATAAATTGTAATTGACAAAGTAAACACGCTCAATTTTATGCTAGGCACTAGGGGGTCAATACCATAATTAAAAGTCCCAGAAATAACTGTTTTATTTTGATTCCAATGAGAAGTCTTTCTTTCTGCCTCACCTTACAGAAATGGACTTTGACCCAATGGAAATGAGAGTCCTTTGGAGTGAAGGGGAGCCACATGTCGTCATCGTAAGCTGCCAGCCTTTCTCGGAAGACAATAAGAAAAATTTCAGTAAGCATCTCAGCTTTATTTCCCAGTGTTGCTCAGCTTTGGCCTGTGATGATTTCCATCTTGCGCCATGCAGACCTTTAGGGTATCTATCTCTGTCTCAGCATCTCTATTGACTCCAGGTAGCTCTGATTTTTGATCTTTCTTCCCCATTGACCATGGAATTGTTCTAAGGTGCATAAAATTTCTCACACAAGCACTTCTTATTCCAGTCTCCTCAAGAAGGATGTGTATTCTCCATCATTTCTTCCCACAGATGCAATCCATTTGATTCCTTTGTATTCTACTTGCCATAGTCCAGGTGTATAGTTGCCATTTATGCTGTGGAGACAAGTCATTTGCAAGGAATAAGTGATTGGTCTGGCAAAATTGTATCATGCAATCTGTGGTGGTGTTTCTATCACTCAGGCCATATTTCTCAATTACTGATCTTTTTTTGTTTTCAACCAGTGATGTTCAGTGCATCTAGAGCAAAAGTATGATCCATTTCAGGCTGCAAAGATATTGCTGTTCTTAAGTGCTGTCGGGTTGGTTTCAACTCAGAGCAACCCTTTGTACAAAAGAACAAAACACCGCCTGGTCCTGGTCAACCTTCACAATTGTTTTTACCACATATAAACAAGTATAAGTAAAGTTTTTCAGCACATTTTAAATGCAGTTTTTGTGTTAAAATTAGGTGCCTCAGCTGCTATTTAGGTTGGCTTATATTCGAGTATATACGGTATGTTTGAGTTCATTGTTGCAGCTGAGGTGTCAATCCATCTTGTTGAGAGCCTTCCTCTTTTTCACTGCCCTTCCACTTTACTAAGCACCTCTTTCTTCAGGAACTGGTCTCTCCTGACAATATGTCAAAAGCACAGGGGACCAGTTCTCATTAACCGACAATATTTCTTCCAAGACAGATTTGTTTGTTCTTATGGCAGTTGATGGTACCTTCAATATTCCTTGTCAGCACCATAATTCAAACAAATCAATTAAATGGTCTCTTGTCTTTCTTATTCAATGTCCAACTTTCCCATGCATATGATGCCATTGAAAATACCATGGATTTATTTGGTCAGGCACCCCTTAGTCCTTAGAGTAGCATCCTTGCTCTTTAATATGCTAATGAGATCTTGTGCAGCAGATTTACCCAATGCAAAGCATCTTTTGATCTCTTTACTGCTGCTTGCATGAGCATTGATTGTGGATCCAAACAAGATGATAACTTTGACAACTTCAACCTTCTCTCTATTGATCATGATGTTATCTACCGGTCTACTTGTGAGGATTTTTATCTTCTCTACATT
This sequence comes from Tenrec ecaudatus, assembly GCF_050624435.1. NCBI lineage: Eukaryota > Metazoa > Chordata > Mammalia > Afrosoricida > Tenrecidae > Tenrec > Tenrec ecaudatus. Next base: position 7,016,760 of record NC_134530.1, read on the forward strand.
GAATTTGTTTCTGTACCGAAGGCTACTATCCCTAGAGAAACTGAAGGAGGAGGATTACATGTGGAGTTATAGTTTACATCCACTAAATTTCCTATCATAACATTCAGACCTTGAACAGAAAGAAAAGACAAAAAGCTTTAAAATGCTGAGTTAAGAAACACAACCACCAGCGGTTTATGAGGGAGGAGGGAGTGGGGAAGGAAGGGGGAAAATGAGGAACTGATGCCAGGGGCTTAGGAGGATAGCAAATGTTTTGAGCATGATGAGGGCAATGAATGTACAAATGTGCTTTACACAATTGATGCATGTATGGGTTGTGATAAGAGTTGTATGAACTCCCAATAAAATGATAAAAAAGAAACAAAACTAAACAAACTGAACTAGAGCGAAACGTTCAAATTCTGAAAAATAAAAATAAAAGAGATACATTGAAAACTTGAGAAAACGCCTCCAACCAAATTCACTGCCCCCGACAGTGGCAGTGCACTCCTAGTGACCCTAAAGGACAGGGTATTACTGCCCCTGAGGTTTTCCAGGAGACTGTAACTCTCTAGGAAGGGAAATGTCCCATCTTCCCCTCATAGAGGCCGGTGACTTCAAACTGCAGACCTAGTCGTTAGCAGCCCCACATGTAAGCACTATGCCACCAGGGCTCCTAGGTATGCAAAAAAAAAAAAAAAAAAAGAGTCCAAATTGAGAGCTTTTGTAATTTTGGCCACGAGATGGCAAACTTATCACACAAAATGCTCAAACCATGGCTGCAAAGAATTTTGGAAAAATTCCAAAGAAAAGGCAGTGAGGGCAAGAGGCAACTTGAGAAAATTCATTGCTCCTAGGGGTTTATTAAAATCTAGCAGGGGATTCTCACACACGGTGGGCTATGTTGTGCTTAAACAATATGTTCCTTTTGTTGTATGCGGTTGTTGTTAGGTGCTATGGAGTCAGTTCCGACGCATAGCTAGGCCATGCACAAGCGAGTAAAACACCACCCAGTCCTGCACCAGCCACACAATTGTTCTTGTGTTTGAGCCCTTTGTCGAATACATGGTGGCCATGCATTTTGTTGAAGGCCTTCCTCTTTTTGGCTAGCCCTTTGCTTTACTGAGCATGATGTCCTTTTCCAGAACTGATCTCTCCTGACAACATGTCCAAATACATGAGATGAACTCTTGCCATCCTTGCTCTAAGGAACACTAGCCCCACTTCTTCCAAGACAGATTTGTTCTCTTTTGTTTTCTTCCCCTCTGCCCCCCGGCAGTCCATGAGTCTTTCAATATTCTTCATCAATACCACAAATGGATCAATTCTTCTTCCATCTTCCTGATTCAATGTCCAATGTTCACATGCATAGTTGCTTTGGACCTGCAGACACCCACCTGTCCTAATCTGACCCATGTTCACTGTATCCTAACCCAGGACCTTCTACCATCTTTGTGTTAGTGATCACCCTTGTGGCTGTCAGGAGATTGGTCTGTGGTCGTTTTTACTGTGACTTGTAAGATCTGACATCACTGCAGTACAAATCAACTGAAACCACAACCTAGTGATACACCGGTGACAACAAAATGAGGAAGAGTCAGAACCCAGGATACAGCCAATAGATGGCAACCTACTAACACTCAAAATGCAGTTATCTATATATATATAATCATATATAATATATAATTATCTCTCTCTCTCTCTCTCTCTCTCTCTCTCTCTATATATATATATATATATATATATATATATATATATATATATATTCTTCATCCTTACTTTCCTGGTATATATATTTCGTAGATAAATCAGGATCAACGCTCCTCCAGTCATACCTCAAAGTGTCCAAGGATGTGGGAAGTTTCACTCAAAGAGCCATTGCCAGCATCTGACTCTGGAGTTTCAGTATCCCAGGGGTTACTGGAAAAAGGATGTCTTTGAATCCTACCAAATTATGCCCAATGTTTTAGAGTAATGAGTCACTGACTTTGTTAATGTAAAAATCAAAGGTTTAACTCCAGGTATGCCTTGAATGTCAAGGCGTCTCATTGGCTATATCTTTGGCATAAGACCTCTTTAAAGTGTTGATGAGGAAGGCTATTACTTTGAGGACTAAGGTGTGCCTGACCCAAGCCATGGTGTTTTCAATCGCTTCATATGCTGAACGCTGGACAAGGAAGCCATGAGAAGGATCCGTGCACCTGAGTGATGGTGCTGGTGAAGAATATTGAAAGTGCCATGGACTGTCAAGAGAAAACACAAATCAGTGTTGGAAAAAGAAGTCCAGAGAGAATGCTCATTAGAAGTAAGGATGGTGAGACTTCATTTCACTTACGCTGGACATATTATCAAGAGACACAAGTCCCCGGAGAAGGACATAATTCTTGGTAAAGTAGAGGGGCATAGGAAAAGAGGAAGACCGTCCACGATACAGATGGACACAGTGGCTGCAACAATGGGCCCAGGCCAAAGGACAATGATGAGGTTGGTGCAGGTCAGGTGGTGTTTCGTTCTGTTGTCCGTAGGGTCGCTGTGAGTTGTAACTGACTTGATGGCACTTAGCAGTGACAACATATCCTTCCCCTTAAGTCATGCAACTTCCCTAGAAAGTTATTAATTTTTCTACTTTTGTTTCTTTGCTAATTTAACTCAAACTCTTGAAATACATTGCAAATATCAAATAAACATGACATACTTCGTGATAAAGTCTGGGTATCAACAACCTAATAAAAAATTCTTAAAGGCTTTCTTTTTTTTTTTTCCACTCCAATGACAAAGATATGTTGTTTTTCTCTTCTTGCAGCCCTGGACACAGCTATCATGAATTTGAATGTTTACACTCAGGAAGGGGGGTCCGTGTTAAAAGCTTTCTTTGGGATGTGCCCACGTCCCCTGCAATCTCATTGGACAACGGCGGGTAAGAATCTCAGCTGCATTTCCCAGTATTGCTTCTCTTTGGTTAGTGACGATTTTTATCTTTTGAGTTGTGTCAACCTTTTGCAAATCCCTTTTCTATCTTAACAGACCGGCTGACCCCCTGCCATGCTATGGTGTACTTCCTTTGCCCTCTCCACCATCCACCCACTAATGGTGGGATCCTTTTTGAGGTGCAAAGATATCCACACAGAGACATATTTCAGACACTGCTGTTGGGGTAGGCTCTTTGCTCATCCCTTCAGCCCTGTGGCTGGTATTGATGAGAGGGCGCAAGCTCCCTAGGGAAGGGTGGGGCCTGCATGGGCATGCACTGGAGATCACTTGGGTGAGCGCAGGGCAGTGCACACTGGGACCAAGAGCAGGCTTAGCCTGTGCACAGGACTTCTGCCAGATCTCAGGCTAGCGATTGGGTAGTGGATCTGCCCTTTCCACTCCTTCCTTTCACTGTCCCCATAGATTGTAGGTTGTGTAGGACTTAGGACACTTACCTTTGAACTTGCCTCTCAACATTTCAGGGACCTGTTTCTTCTTTTGTGTTTATTTTCTCCTGATTGTTTAGTGGGATTTTCTCCTGCCTGTGTCGAAGTGGCCATTTTGACCCACAAGTCCTCCAGGGACTAATTTTTATATGTAAATCATTGAAGCATGTTGTATTAGTCTGGGTACCTTAGAGAAACAAATCCACAGAAACTCACGTATAAGAGAGAGTTTTATATAAACGTTAAGTTCACATCAAGAAAACATCCCAACCCAGTGCTGCTAAAGCTCACAAGTCCAACATTAACCCATATGTCCGACACCAATCCACAAAGTCCTCCTCCATCTCACAAAACAGACGCAATGACACCGACTGCAGGGGGAAATCTGAGTCAGTGAATGTGTAAGCATCTCAGTGTAGTCAGGGGTCTCCACACAGCTGCTCCAGCACCCAGGTCTGCATAGGGGTAAGTGCATGTGGCCTCTTCTCAGGGATGTCTTGCGGGAAGTGAGCCTTGCCAGCTAAAGCAGGGAATTGGTTAAGGTAGCTGCACCCTGGTCTGACCATAAGAAAGCAAGAGACCTGAGAACTAGAAAGGTGAGGCTCACCAAACCATTTATCCCTCTGCCGTTCAATTAACCCCACATGAGGTTATTGGCCAGTTGGGCACAATAAACTAACTTACGTGCCTTCCCAGTCAGTTTTAGGAGCCCTGGTGGCATAGTGGTTACATGTTGGGCTACTAGATGCAAAATCAGCTGTTCTAAACTAGCAACTACTCTGTGAGAGAAAGATCAAAACCCTCAAGGGCAATTCTACCTGTCTTATAGTCACAATGAGTCTACGTGGGCTAGATGGCAGTGATTTGAGTTGAGTCTCAGTCAGTCTGGAAGCTCTACTGAAATCTGCTCACCATGGGTGACACAGCTGGTGTTTGAAAGACTGTCAGTGTAGCTTCCAGTAGCTTAGCAACATGCAAGCCACCACAGCAAGACAAACCGACAGATGTGGTGCTGTCAAAGGATGGGGAAGGAGAATCTAAGTGACGAGGAAGACACTGAACATCTTCAGTTTCTTTGCTTTTAAAGTGAAAGTGGAAAACAACCACAGCATAAAGAAGGGTGGTTTTCATTTCTGGATGGTACTAAGACCCTCATAGGTAACTTAACTTTCCTATTTAAAAATAGTTAACTGAGTTCTTTTGTGAAAAGGCACTCGGTATTTCTCTAAGCAAGATGTTCCAATCTGAGTTGAAGTCATCATGTTTTCTCTGGCTTTTATAAGGTGACATTTTATAATTAGGTGAGATTTTCATTTATTAATACTGTAGCAGTCACAGACTCCTGTCTCTTGGAGACAGGTAGCCATTAATCTCACTCTGTCTACACTTCTTTCTCTACAGGTACTCATTTATTAGTGTAGAGACCACTTGAACATGTCAATTCTAATTTTCTATACATCTTCACCTTTAGAAATCACTCAGTTACAGTGAAAAAAATCACTTCTTTTTCTATTTCCATTTATTTATTTAATTCAAGCCCTTGAAATGATTTATAGATGGCAAAAATTAAAACATGGTTTACCTTATGATAGATTGTGAATGACAGCACCATGTTTAAAAGTCGCACAAATATCTATTTTCTCTTGACTCTAAAGAGAAATTCTTTTTTTAAAAACATTTTATTAGGGACTCATACAACTCTTATCACAATCGATACATATATCAATTGTATAAAGCACATCTGTACATTCTTTGCCCTCATCATTTTCTCTCCACTTGAGCCCTTTGCATCAAGTCTTCTTTTCCCCCTCCCTCCCTGCTCCCCCAAAGAGAAATTCTTATCTGTCTCATTCTACAGCTTCTACCTCTGCTGTCATGGACTTGGATGTCATTAATCAGGACGGGGAGCTGCATGCCATCATTTTGAGCTGTAAACCACCCCAGAAAGCCAAGAGGAAAATTACTGGTAAGCATCTCACCTCGGCATCTATATTGACTTCCTGACCCTTTCTGATTTTCTCCCTCTGCCCCTCCACTGACCACAGGATTCTTCTAATGAGGCGTGCGTGCGCGCACACACACACACACACACACACACACACCCCTCATTCAAGTTTTCTCAGGAAGGATATGGATTTAAATTAGTAAATTATTTTTTTTACTGTTCTATGGAGGTTTAGCGTGCCCTTGCAACAGGGCACCACTGAGCATAAGGGATGAACGAGAAGCTGGTTGGCACTTATCAGACGCAGAGACACCTGCTGTTGTTAGCTGCCATCAAGTTGGTTCCAAGTCACAGACAGCACCACCTTGTCCTGTGCTATCCTTGCCATTTTTGCTACATTGGAGCTTATTGTGGCAGCCACTGTGTCAATCCACCTGATTGAGAGACTTCATGATTTCTCTTGATCTTTACTGTATGAAGCATGATGCCCTTCTCCAGGGATTGGTCCCACCGGATAACATGTCCAAAGTAGGTGAGATACAAATTTGTCATCCTCACTTCTAGGAAGAATTCGGGATGTTCTCTAGAGACAGTGTACTTGGCATCAGCCATGTCATTAAAGTCAGCTCTACAGTGAGGAGACAGCTCTTCCTCAGTTGTATTTTCAGTGTTTTTCACTTTGATGAGCTCATCTTGTTACTGTAGCAGACAATATTCTGTAGCTATTCATAAGGGCTCCACTGGATGATTCTTTCAGAAGTACATCTCCAATTCCCGTTTCTAGTCTGTCTTCTCCTGAAACTCCAATAAACCTTGTGTCCCAGGGGTGGCCTTTCAAGTCTTTGAAAGAGTAGTAGCATACCTTTAGGTGCCACAGAAACAGGTTAGCCACCACAGAATAATGAGCTGAGGACAAATCTTGGGCTTTTGAGTTAAACTTTTCACAAGAAGCAGAATAGCAATAGTCACTATTTCAGGCCACGCTGCAGTTTTGATTCAAAATGGAAATGTAAGTCTCACTTCTAAAGTAGCCATCTTAGCTATCACAAATGCTTCATTTGGGGGTTTGCTTACACAGGCCCCTCTCTTGACCAAGCCATTTTTAGGATACACAGATCATCCAAAAATGAGTGATTCATCCTCTGTGGAGATTCAGTGTCCAAGGGGAATGGTTGCCCTGTTTGGGCTTTTACGACCCCAGATATCCACTTTGTCACCAGAAATGGCTAGGGACCATTTGAAGCTACCTTGCTATTGTTTCAGCACGATTCAAGTGTTGCAAATGAGGCCACATTAGAAGAAAAACTCGGCATTCTCAGTAAGACCTGATCCCAGAACTAAGTTTGATGTTCCTTACAAAAATAACCTACCTCCGCATATATGTTTGTCACATGACTGGATGCCTCAAGGGTTGTCAGTGACAATAGGAGACTCAGTGCACAGCACATTGCCAGGCTCTATGATAATAATCACTATCACAGGCATCAATTTTTATTTGGTTTTTCTCATTTATTAGTCAATTTTCTCATGCCTATGAGGTAACTGAAAATATTGTAGCTTGGGTCCGGCATGTCTTAGCCCTCTGCTTTTTAAAAAGAGACCTTAGCGGCAGAATTCCCCCTCAGTGCAATAGATTCAATCATTGATTTATTGGATATTGATTGTGAATGCAAGTGAAGTGCTATTTTTTCCTTGTCCCCCCATTATTTTTTTATCACTTTATTGTGTTTTATGGTATTTTTGATATGTTTGTCGGGTAAGTTTTGAGGATTTTTCTTTTCTTTATGTTGAAGTAGAATCCACACTGAAGGCTGTAGTCTTTGGTCTTCATCTCTAAGGGCTTCAAAGTCACTTTGCCACCTGAAAGAGAGGTTGTGTCATCTGCATATCTTTGAATGCTTAATGAAAATCCTCATATAAATTGTAAGTGGCAAAATAAGCCTAATACAATTCGCCATAGATTCTGCATGTTGAGTCCATGATCAAAAGTTCCACAAATGTCTGTTTTCTTCTATCTCAATGACGAAGTCTTTTTTTTCCCTGCCTCATCTAGCATTCAAGACCTGTGCTCCTGAGAATTTTGTAGTTCATTTCGATGAATGGGATCCATTTGTTACCGTTGTATCCTGTCAGCCTCCCCTGGAAGCCAATAGGGAAATTACCAGTAAGCATCTTGGCAGCATATTCCAGCATTGCTTTATCTGAGTCTACTCGCCTCTTGTTCTGTACTGGTCTGTTTTGTATCTCCTTCTTTTCCCTCCCAAACCATGTTATTAGGAGACAATCCAGATATCATTCCATTCCATAGTTCAGTTATATCAACCAGTGTTGTACAATTACTACAACAATCAGTGTCAAAACATTTTCATCCTGCTTGAATTCCTTGATCATAGCCCTCTTACCCCTCTCCAGCCTCCCCCTGCCTAATAACTTCAATGCCTAATTAAAATATATGTTCGACGCTTGTAATATTAACTTAGTGTGTTAGCTAGGGATACTATTGGATTCTGTTGAAGTAATAGTAGAGTTTTATTTAAAGTTCAATTATATTTAGAATTGGGGATACTTGTAAATCATTGATATAAAACTGGTACTTACATAGGAATAGTTATAGTGATGAATCAGGGACAAAGTCTAGAGTGTTCTGATTGCTGCAGAAGGAATTGGGGAACTAAAGATAGCACACATCAAAGTGATGCCTTTGTTCTGAATGGATTTTGAGACATGTGCGTATTGTGTGAATTGGTTACGCAACTATATGTCTGCAGGAGTGTGTACTGTGGTGATCACAGGCATGTTTTCTGAGAATTCACATAACTTACATAACTCTATTTGGGCAAACATTTCCTGGTGACATCTTGTCCAAGGAGTTTTGGTAACCATCTGCATCAAGACCCTGTGTGTACCTTGTCTTGTCATCCTTTTAACTTACCCACAGAGAAAATTTGTTGTGGTTACGTGATTATGCCTGTACAAAGGTAACAATTTCTAAAGACTGAGAACAGAAATGACAAGATGTAGTTGAGCCAAACCTCTCTCAAATTCTTCAGAAGCCAAGCACCTTAACATTTTAGAGTTCTCCACTATTTCTCCTTTTGATCAAGGATTTCAGTGAAATACAAGGTGGGGGGGGGGAGCGCTAAAAAGATTTTTGAAAGATTCCATTATCTTTTCATTACAAATTTCCACAAAATTTAAAAGCTCTTTAGTAATTGATCACCGAATTGACTACTGTGAACAAGAAGGCTGTACTTCGTGGGCTTGTGATGACCCCGGCTGTGGGGAGGAGCCTGCAGAAATTATCCGTTAAGATGGAGGTAGGGAACCTTTTATCTTTCAAGAAGCATTTGGATATTTACAACATCACTTGTGGGTCACGCTACTCACACATTCAATTTACTCACCCGTATGCAATGGCTTGAGCAAATAATAAGAGAAGCTGGATTATATGAAGAAGAAAGCAGAATTAGGAGTGGAGGAAGGCTTACCAGCAACCTGCAATATGTAGGTGACAAAGCTTTGCTTGCTGAAAGTGAGGTCGACTAGAAGCACTTGCTGTTGAAGATCCAGGACTGCAGCCTTCAGTATAAATTACTACTCAATATGAAGAATACGAAAATCCCTATGACTAGACCAACAAATTGAGAACATATCGAAGCTGTCAGGGATTTTGTCTTGCATGGAACCACAATCAATGTCCCTGTAAGCAGCAGTAAAGAGACCAAAGAACGAATTGCACTGGGTAAATCTGCGACACGAGACCACTGTAAGTGTTGAAAATTCATGCCAGTACTCTGAGGACTGAGGTGCACCTGACCTGAGCCAGGGCATTTTCATCTGCCAACAGCAAAGGAAGATCCTTAAGGCTCCACGCTCACAGGTTTTACTCCATTCATGTCATTGCATTGACTTTACTTTGAGACAGGAGCTTCCTCAGCAATATGTTGAGTGTCTTCTGACCCGAGAGGTCCATCATCTGCCACTACCTTTCTGACCATATTCTGCTTCTATTGATTAGAATTTTGGTATTATAATTTTGACAATGTTTCCATGCTATTCATAAGGTTTTTAGCGGTGAATTCATTGGAAGTGGACCATCTATTCCTTCTCCGTGGTCTTTCCTGAGTCTGGAAGCGCTGCTGAAATATGTTCACTTTGGGTGACCCTGATAGTATTTGAAATCCCAGTGACACAGCTTCCAGCATCACAGTGACACACAATGAATGCACCACAGTACAACAAATTGAAAAGTGAGTGAGCTGGACTGGCATTGGCCATTTGAATTTTAAAAAGTTATAGGGTTTACTATGCTGGGACTGACACAATTAAGAGGATTGGCATTGCTCTCATTGAAAAGGACATTTCAAGGTCTATCTTGAGGCACAGTGTTGTCTGTGATAGGATTATATCTATTCACGTTCAAGAAATTACAATCAGTACAACTATTACTCAGATTTATGTAATAACCACTAAAGCTAGTGATGAGGAAATTGAAGAATTCTACCAGCCTTTTCATTCTGAAATTGCTCAAACATGCAATCAAGATGTATTGATTATTATTGATTATTGAAATTCAAAAGATGGAAACAAAAAAGAAAGAATAGTAGAACATATAGTCTTAGTGATAGAAATATAACTGGTGATCACATAATGGAATCTGATAAGACCAACAACTTGTTCATAGCAAGTAGCTTTTTTTCTCAACAAGAAAAACAGCAACAAAACACATGGTCTTATCCACATGTAATATACAAATGTCAAATTGATTACATTTCTAGGAAGAGATTGTGCTAATCCAGGTTGAGAAACAAATCCGGAGACACTCATATACATATAAGAAAGAACTTTATATCAAAGAGTGATTTATATCAAGAAAACATCCCAGCCCTAGTCCAGATCAAGTCCATAAGTCTGATATTAGCCCATAAGTCTGACACTAGTCCGTAAATCCCTCTTCAGACTCATGTAGCTCATGCAATGATAAAAAATGCAGGAAGATCTCAGGCCGGTGGATGTAAAGTCTTGTGGATCCAGTGGTGGTGAAAGCATCTCCAGGGTTCTTGCAGGTCTCAGCGAGGCTCCATGTGGTTTTGAACAGGAAGATGAAAGCAGAGAAAGAGAGGGGTCAGCTTCCAGGGAGCTGCTTATCTCAGTCCCGTCCCCCGCCGCCCCCCAATCAAGCTGCGTTCTTATGGACAGGCTAACCTCTACCTACATGCTGGCACACACACACACACGGAAAAAACCCAAAACAAACTAAAACAAAAAACACTAACTATCACAGAGAAGAAGGAGAAATTCAATATCAGCAGCTAACACCAGGCTGGGGGCCCACTGTGGAAAAGACCACCAGTTGCTCATGTGTAAGGTCAGTTGAAGCTGAAGAGAATGGAAATCAGTTCACAAGAGACAAAGTACAGCCCTGACTTTATCCCACCTGAATTTCAAGAATGTTCTCAAGAACAGATTTGGTGCATTGAACAGGCATGTCGGAAGTCCTGATGTGTTATGGGAGGGCATCAAGAACATCGTTCATGAAGAAAGCGAAAAAGTCCTTAAAAAGCCAAGAAAGAAAGAAAAGATCAGAGTGGATGTCAGAAGAGACTCTGAAACCATTGAGAAGGTGGTTTGACATGGCGATTGCAATACTGGGCTCAAATAGAAGAACAAGTGTGAGGATGATGTGGAACCAGCCAGCGTGTCTTTCTGTCATACAAAGGGTTCTATGAGTTGCAACTGACTTGATGGCATCTAACAACAACAACAAACAACAGCAACAAAAACAGAGTCAATCATGGAATATGCATATATTGTGGAACTGCCTATGCCAAACTTTATGTAGCTGTTGTGTAGTTTCTTCCAATCAGGAGATGCATCGTAAAGCATCATAGCATGAAACATTCTGTTAATTTTGACAGGGTTTTAATCAGTGGTTTTTTAAAATAAGTAACTTATTTTAATCTGGAAATTCTGCTGCAGCCTGTTCACCAAGCGTGATCCTGCAGGTATTGAAATACCAGTGATATCTTCCAATGTCCTAGTAACATGCAAAACTTAAACAAACCCAAACTCATTGCCCTTGACCAATCCCAATTCATATTGACTCCCACTCCAACCTCTAAGGGCTTCCAAGGTTTACCTGTTTACAGGAGTAGAAATGCCCACTGTATGACCACCTGAGAGATGGGTGATGGTGTCAAAGCAGAGGGAGTTGAAAAGGCAAGTGGCGAAGAAGAGCAGGAGATAATGAACCAGTTTAGCCTGTGTTCTGCCAGCCTTCAAACGCAGAAAATGTCACTGAGCCCAGAATGTGGGAAAAACTACTTAACGAGGGATGAGGTTTTATGTCGGCATGATATTATAACCCTAAAGCTCACTCATCTCTCCTAGTTTTAATCATCTTGTTGACGTCTCCTTTAAATGACACCTAGTATTTACTTAGGGGCCATGATTGTTGTTGTTGGGTGCCACAGAGCTAGCTGTGACCCATAACGACCCATGCAAACAGAATGAAATATTAAGAGTCCTGCCCCTTCCTCACACCTGTTTCTATGTCTAAGCCCATTGATGCATTTAGTGGGTCAATCCATTTTGTTGAGGACCTTCCTCTTTTTTGCTGCCCTTCCACTTTCCAGAGTGAGTAAGTATGACAGGGGATACAACTCTGACCAAAGAACATGTTTATAAACCTTGCAGTATTCCCGTGTTCTGGTTGTGTAACTGCCTCTTGATCCATGGACAAGTTCCAAGTGAACACAGGGAAGGGTTCTGGAACTCCCGTTCTTCTCAAAGTGATCCATATTTTATTATGGTCCACACAGTCGAATGCCTTTGCATAATCAAGGAAACTCAAGTAAACATCTTTCTGGTTATTCTATGCTTTGAGCTGCGATCCATCTGACATCAGCAATGATATCCCTTGTTCCAGATCTGCTCCTGAATCTGGCCTGAGCTACTGGCAGCTCCCTGTCAATGTATTGCTGCAAGCATTGTTGGATGATCTTTAGTAAAACTTCATTTGTGTACAATGTCATGATATCAGCCCTGTGGCAGGCAGTTTAAATGTGGGAAATGTGCGTTAGGTATTGGGCTGCTAACGGCAAAGTCAACAATTTGCCAGGCTCTCTGTGGGAGAGAGATGAGGTTTCCTTGCTCCATGAAGATTTTTTCTTTTAATCTGAGTTGAATTCATTACGTTTCCTTTGGTTTTTAAAACTACACAAATAGACAATCTTTCCGTTTATGTATCCCAAAATTGTATCAAAATATCTTCTAGAGAGACGTAGCCATCGGGGTCACTGAGTATCCATGCATTCCTTTGCTTTTATAATGTTGCTAATCTGTTTGTTGTGGAGACTGCTTGAAAAAGGTCAGTTCTACTGGTCTCCTCTCCATAATCTCATTTTTGCAATTCACTTAGCTTCCGTGCACAACCATTCATCTCCCTACTGATGCTTCCTTGCCTATTTAATTCAAAGTCCTAAGATAACTTTTAAATGTCAACATGAACATGCTATGCTATGATAATGTGTGAGTTTCCATGCAATGGGTAAACGTGTCACAGAGGTCTTTCAATTCTGATGACCAGGTCTTATCTCTCTCTCATCTCACAGCCTCAACCTCTACCACCACGGGTCTGCGTGTCCCTACTCCACAAAGGGAGTCCAGTCCTGTCACGGTGCAGCCTTCCCGAGAAGCTACTCAGGAAACCACTGGTAAGCACCACCACTGAATTGTCCAGCACGACTCTGCCTTGGCCTGTGACTGATGACATCCTGTGCCGTGCAGGCCATTGGGGATTCTTTTTCCACCTCAGTGTCTGTTCGCTCTCTGACCCTGTGATTTGCAGCCTTTGCCCCTTCACCCATTGTGATAGTCTTTTAAGGATACATGTAAATCCCCCACCCGGACATCTCCTTTGAATTGTCTCATGATGTTGTTAGGGAGCAACTCACAGTGACAGGACCAATGATTTCCTGATCCTGAGACATACTTACAATCGTCATTCTGTTGGAGCACCTAATTGCAGCCACAATTTCAAAGCAGTTCCCCTTTTATTGGCCCTCTGCCTTACCAAGTAGCATGTCCTTTTCTAGGGACTTGTCTCTCCTGGTAACATGTCCAAAGGGAATGGTATGGATTCCCACCCACTTCTTTTGATTTAAATGTTTTTATCCCCAAAGCCCTTTAGTAGGAGCTTATCCAGACATAATACCATTCATAGTTGAATCACATCAAGCAATATTGTTCAATTGCTACCAAAACCAATTTCAATTGTAATTTAAGAAACCATCCTAACTCAGTCCAGTCCAAGGCCATAAGTCTGATATTAGCCCATATGTCCGATACCAATCTATAAAGTCCTCTTCAGACTCACGAAACACATGCAAAGTAGCCAAATGCAGGACGATCACGAGCCAGTGGGTAGAAATTCTTTGGGCCCAGTGGCGTTGTAAGCAGCTAAGCACTGGCAGGGGTCTGATTGTGGCTTGTCCGGCTCAGGGCACTATGGTAGCTCCATGTGTCTTGTCAGCTGCCATGTCTCCCAGGGAGTGAAGTACTGAGAGAGAGGTGTCTCCCAACTCCAAGGAGGAAGTACTGGATTTTACCAAATTTTCAGGAGAGGCTATGCCAACACAGAGTTCTCCTTGGCTATGATCTGATGGATAAGCTGGACTCCTCCCTACACCCTTAATCCTGAAATTGACAAACAATTATATGTCTACCACACCAGGCACCATCTAGTTTCTTCACCACACTTTCCTATAGCACCCATGTCTTCTGAGTTTCCTTCATGAGGGCGAGGCTACACTACTTGATCTTGAAGCGCAAGTGCTTCAAGTCCTCCTCACTGTCAGCACATCAAGTTGTGTCATCTGCACACCTCTGTGTGTTAATAAGTCTTCCTGCAATCCTAATGCCACACTCTTCTTCATATAATCCAGCTTCTCTGATGATTTGCTCAGCATACAGATTGAACAAGTATGACGAGGAGACACACCCATGATGTACACCTTTCCTGATTTTAAACCATTCAGTATTCCCGTGTTCTGGTTGCACAACGGCCTCTTGATCCATGGACATGTTCCAAATGAGCACAGGGAAGGGTTCTGGAACTCCCGTTCTTCTCAAGGTCATCCACAGTTTATTATGACCCCCCCCTAGTCGAATGCCTTTGCATAATAAATGAAGCCCAAGTAAACATCTTTCTGGTTATTCTATGCTTTGAGACAAGATCCATCTGACATCAGCAATGATATCCCTTGTTCCAGATCTGCTCCTGAATCTGGCCTGAGCTACTGGCAGCTGCCTGTCAATGTATCGCTGCAAGCATTGTTGGATGATCTTTAGTAAAACTTCATTTGTGTATGATGTCAATGATATCAGTTGACAGCCGTGTGGCAGGCAGTTTAAATGTGCGTTAGGTATTGGGCTGCTAACGGCAAAGTCAACAATTTGCCAGGCTCTCTGTGGGAGAGAGATGAGGTTTCCTTGCTCCATGAAGATTTTTTCTTTTAATCTGAGTTGAATTCATTACGTTTCCTTTGGTTTTTAAAACTACACAAATAGACAATCTTTCCGTTTATGTATCCCAAAATTGTATCAAAATATCTTCTATAGACGTGTACCATCGGGGTCACTGAGTATCCATGCATTCCTTTGCTTTTTTAATGTTGCTAATCTGTTTGTTGTGGAGACTGCTTGAAAAAGGTCAGTTGTACTGGTCTCCTCTCCATAATCTCATTTTTGCAATTCACTTAGCTTCCGTGCACAACCATTCACCCACCTATTGATGCTTCCTTGCCTATTTAATTCAAAGTCCTAAGATAACTTTTAAATGTCAACATGAACATGTTATGCTATGATAATGTGTGAGTTTCCATGCAATGGGTAAAAGAGTCACAGAGGTCTTTCAATTCTGATGACCAGGTCTTGTCTCTCTCTCATCTCACAGCCTCAACCTCTACCACCACGGTTCTGCGTGTCCCTACTCCACAAAGGGAGTCCAGTCCTGTCACGGTGCAGCCTTCCCGAGAAGCTACTCAGGAAACGACTCGTGAGCACCGCCACTGAATTGTCAGCACGACTCTGCCTTGGCCTGTGACCGATGACATCCTGTGCCGTGCAGGCCATTGGGGATTCTTTTTCCACCTCAGTGTCTGTTCGCTCTCTGACCCTGTGATTTGCAGCCTTTGCCCCTTCACCCATTGTGATAGTCTTTTAAGGATACATGTAAACCCTCCACCCGGACATCTCCTTTGAATTGTCTCATGATGTTGTTAGGGAGCAACTCACAGTGACAGGACCAATGATTTCCTGATCCTGAGACATACTTACAATCGTCATTCTGTTGGAGCACCTAATTGCAGCCGTAATTTCAAAGCAGTTCCCCTTTTATTGGCCCTCTGCCTTACCAAGTAGCATGTCCTTTTCTAGGGGCTTGTCTCTCCTGGTAACATGTCCAAAGGGAATGGTATGGATTCCCACCCACTTCTTTTATTTTAAATATTTTTTTCTATACCCTTTTATTAGGAGCTTATCCAGACCATTCATAGTTGAATCACGTCAAGCAGTATTGTACAATTGCTACCAAAACGAGTTTCAAAATATTTTTTTCTTCTTGAACTCTTTGAGATTACCTTACCCTATCCTCTCACGTCCCCCAGCACAACCCCTAGGGGCCCTTATTCTAGTTCTTGTCTCTGGGTTTCATATTCTGAAAAAAAAAAGCCAACAACAGAAAAACACATAACAGATTTAATAAGGCTTCCAACAATGACAAATTTCAACAGAGATAAACCCTAATATGAAAAAAAGCTACAGAAAATATTAAAAACCAGATCAAGCACAATGTATATCAGAGGGCAGACAAGGGCATGGTTTTAACCATTTGTGTCAGATTTATCTTTTTCATTCACTACAGTCACCTCCCTAGTTCTCCCTGTGTGTGATAACCAGGTCATTCCTATCCCTCATTTATGATAGAGGGAAATCACCAGAAACTATTATCTGTGTAGATCCTGCAAATATGGGCTTTCACTGCCTTACATAGCCTTCTACTCACCAGAATCTCACAATTTTAACTCTGAAGACCCATGGTTCAATGTCCAAATTCCTCCTTTGGATTTGGAATATATAATTTACAATCCTTGGATCACAGATGTTGGTGTGCTTCTTCCATGTGGACTTAGTTGACGTCTCACTTAGATGGCTGTTTGTTTGGAAACAAGCCTTTAAGGCCCCACATGCTCTATCTGATAGCTGGGCACCATCTAATTTCTTCACCACACTTTCCTATAGCACCCATATCTTCTGAGCTTCCTTCATGAGGGCGAGTGTGGAGCAGGGCCATGTTATAAGAACTATTTGTTCTTAGGTTGGTGCTAGGGTTAAGTGTGATCCCCAAATCCATTCTTAAATCTATATTTTTATATGCCCTGGCTCACCTTAGGGACATCCTTGTTAATTTATGGTAGAGAATTTTATTTAGCATCACATTGGAGCATACAGACCTTATGTTGATAGTGTCATTTGTTTGCCTATGGTATTAATTTTTAAAACATTATTGAGAGAGAGAGTTTGAATAAGTGTAGGGTAACTACATATCACAATACCGGAATTATTAATTTGTACAAAATACATATTTATGTGATTGTGTGCAATTTGCACAAACAAATTGGAGTTAGTGGTCAGGCAAAACTTACAATAATATCCACTCACTGCCACTTTCTGTCACAAGTCTGCCAGAGTGATACACATCTTAATAGAGGAAGCAGGACTTTGAAGTAGTAAGTACTGTTAGTCTGCCTACTGTCAGTCCCATACTCTTGGTATAGCTGCCTTCTGCTTCTTCACTTGCCATGTAATTTCAGTCTTAAGTCCTTCAGTTACAGGGGTGTTTGAGGTAGAGTCTAGTTGTGTTAGTCTGGGTTGACGAGAGAAATAAATTCATAGACACTCAGTGTGTATAAGAAAGAGCTTTATAGGAAAGAATAACTGTATATTCAGAAAAGATGCCAGCCCATTCCAGGTCAAGTCCATAAGTCCGATTTTAGCCCGTATGTCTGATACGAGTCTATAAATTCCTCTTCAGACTCACACAACACATTCAATGACGCAGGATACAGGAAGATCACAGGCTAGTGGGTAGAAAGCTCGTGGACCCAGTGTCTGTGGAAGCATGTCAGCTCTGGCACAGGTCTGCACGTGTGTCTTGTAGCTCTCTAAGTGTCTCAACAGCTGGAAAGGGAAGGCAAAGAGAGTGGGTCTGGCCTCCAGTGAGCTCTTTATCCCCATTGTGCCTCCAAATGAGGTCATCAAGCGGCAACCTGATTGACAGGCGAGCCTCCACCCCTTCACTTAAGTTGATAGATTATGTAACTGCCACTCTAGTTCACCTAGATTTTCCATTGGATCTTTCTGGTGTGGCCTTTGAAGCATGAGTGCACCTTGAAGATTCAGGATTCAAAATCCCATTGTCCTATAGTACATGGCTGGGGTCCACAGCGGGTGTACAGAAACTTGGACCAATGTGGCTTATTGAGTGCATATTACCAGGTATACAACCCCTTAGGGTCCTTAAAAGTATTGCTAGTCACTCCCTCCCTCCACCTCCCCTTGTGCTAGGAAGTTGGTCCTCCCCCTCTTCTACCAACAGACATATGCTTGTCTTCTCTCAGAAGTGTTTGCCCCCTTTCATCACTACTGACTTGACTTTCCCATCACTACCCTTCATCACTCTTATAGGGAACTCGTCATACCTTTGCAGGGTATCCACTAGCTGTCATCCTCCCTTCCCCCTCTTTCAAAGATCTGATCCTGACCGATGGGTGGACCCCATCCACCAAAATGACCTTCAAGATGCATACATAAAGAGAATGGTACATGGTTCATGGAAACCAGTCAGACTCTCCACCATGATGCCTGGCCAGCAGACTGGATGGCCTGACATGCTGAGCCTGCACCTGTATTGGTGCTTGTCTCTACAGTAATGGATCCATACAGTATTTGTCTTTTTGTGATTGATTAACTTCACTCAGCATAATGGTTTCCAGATCCCTCCTTGTCATGAGTGGTTTCATAGTTTCATCACTGTTTTTTTATTGTGCGTATATACAAGGTTTTTAATCCATTCTTCAGGTGGATGGGGATTTGGGCTGTTTCCAATTTCTTGTTACTATGAACCGTGTTGCAATGAACACAGGAGACTGTACCTCTGTTCCTGATCTGTCTCTTATTTTTTTGAGGTATATGCCCAGCAAAGGTACTGATGGGTCATATGGTATTTGGATAACATGTCCAAAGTATGTGAGTTGGAGTTTTGTCACCCTTGCTTCTAAGGAGCATTCTAGTTGTACTTTCTCCAAGACAGGTCTCTTTGTTCTCTCGTCAGTCCACGGTACCTTAAACTTAATTTGCCAGGACCATAATTCAAATGCATTAGCTATATTTCAGTCTTCCCTATTTGATGTCCAACATTCACATACATATGAGGCAATGGAAAATGTCATGGCTTAGATCATCTCAGGTTTGAGAAGGACTGGGCTGTTTTCTTCTTTTGTGCAGAGGGTGGCTGGAAGTTGGAACTGCCTCAATGGCATTTGACAATGACCATAACCCCACATTGATCTCTCACCAAATTTCCACCCATTCAGGCATACCAGTGATGAGACTCACTACAGAAAAAAAATATGTATTGAAATGAGTTTAGTAGAAAAGTTATTTGCCAAATAGGATAACGATACAGGTAACAGTATAAGTTGCAGGTGGATTTCATTTCTGGGTGATGATAGGAAACAAGAAATAATCCCTAAGGTTCTGAAAATTTTATAGCTATGAGACAGTAATAACATTTACAAAACTATTTATAGTATCTGCTTCTAATTCTGGAATTCTTTAAAGCATGTAGAAGGTCAGGTTACTTTGCCTGTGTGCTAAAATTTCCCACAATAAAAATAACAATTATTGGAAAATCCTTGAGATAATATATTTCAATCTATCCTTGTGCTAAATCCTTAATTTTCACTGGTAACCTGAGTAACCAAAAATAACTGGAAGGACACTGAGAAGTTTTAAGAATTGTAAAATCCAAGAAATCAGGACCTAGAAAGAGACCTGCATTATTCATGGGATCCAGTTATTAGAAACTGTTGAAATGATGCTCTAAGATGCTGCTACATGGAGACCAGAAAATTATTCCCAAACCCAATGATAGAAGCTACAAATATTCCAGAGCTTATTATGTCAAATTCAAGGGTAGCTAAACGAGGTTATGGGTAATAGAATTTGAGCACGGTGAGTTACTGAGAAGGAAACTGAAGTACATACCCAATTCATTTTGCTCTAGTTGTTGTCCAGTCAGCTCTGAGTCATGGCAACACCACGCTGAACGTAACTAATTGCTGCCCTGTTCTCTATCACCATTGTGATCATTCATATCCGAATCAATTGTTGCTACTGTGCAGTTCTTTGAACCATAGGGGCTCATATTCAACCCTATCTAGCGGGGTTTTTATTGCCTAATTCCTATGGACCAGCCGTCACACTTTTTTCCTAGTCTGTCTTAGTCTGGAAGTTCTGCTGACACATGCCCGCCATGGGTTACCAAATTGGTATTTCAAGTGCTGATGGCATAGTTTCCAGCAACATAGCCGTGTAAAGCCACCAAAATATGACAACCTGACGTACGGGTGATGGTTCAGAAGCAGAGAGCCTGAGAAAGGAGGTAGGGAAGAAGCCAGGAGGATACTGAACTGGTTGAATTTGTTGCCACCTCTAATGTACATTAAAAACTTCACTGAACACAGCATTTTGGGAAAGTAGCTTTTGGATGAGACTTTCTACTTCTGAGAAGAGTTACAGTCTTTGAAACTCCACGGGAGAGATCTACCCTGTCCTGTAGGTTCGCTGTGAGTGAGAATGGACTCAATCGTAGTGAGTACACAAAGTGCTGCTTGAAGAGGCTAACGTTTCATGGCAGGAACATATAAGATCCTCATAGATTATTGACCGTTCCTAATTCAAAATATATATTTTTTGACTTTTAAAAAAAGTGTTTCATGAATCAATGTGCTTTAATCTGAGTGTGGTTACTTATGTTTTCTTTGGTATTAAAGGTAGTAAACAATTGGATAACATTTTCTTTTATCAACTGCACAGTTGAAATAGAATTTTGCCACCACTGATTTCACTAAGTACATATAATTTTTGTTTGTTTGTTTTTAAATGGTCCTCTGATTTTGGCATAGAGACAACTTGGAACACTAGCTCTATTTTACTCCTTTCTGTAGTCTCACCTTTGGAAGTCACTTTACGTTCATGGAAAATGATTGGTTTTCTACTTTTGTTTGTTTGCGTATTTAAACCCTTGAAACAAACTGTAACTTGCGAACTAAACATGATACACATTATACTATATCGAATGTCCAATTTCTTTCAATTCCAATGGCAAGGGCTGTTTTTGTACCATGTTGTAGGCCCTGCTCCTAAAAAGGTGAAAAATGATGTCGTCGTGAGAAAGCATCCTTCCCCGGAAACGCGTGGGAGGAGCACTGGTAAGCATCGCAGCTGAATTTCTCAGTGTCATTGTGCATCGGCCTGTGACAATTTACCTCTCGCGTCAGGTATGCCTTTTGGGTCAGGAGCCCTGCTGGCATAGTGGTTATGCATTGGGCTGCGAAGTGCAAGGTCAAGTCAAGGTTTTCTACTCCCATAAAGCCTACAGTTTCAAAAACGCACAAGTGCAGTTGTACTTGGTCCTATAGAGTCTCTGTGGGTTGGCATAAACTCAGTATAATTTCATCCTAAGGCACAGTTACTTGAAGTTTTTAATTTTTTAAGCTTCGCAGTGCCCTTCTCAGTACTTTTTGGTCACTTACGTTAACAGAAAGGGTCAAGGATTTATCCGAAGGACAGAGTGAAATATATCATCTCAAATATTTGCCAATCATTGTTATGCCAATTATTGCTTGTTGGGGGACATTACAGCACAAGGGCATAGCAACCAACTCTCTGCATGCTTTAAAGTGTGGCAGAAATCGAAGCAGACACGATCAATAATTTTGTGAACTTTATTACCTTCTCATCGTTGCAAGGTAACCTGTGGGTTGTTTGAGTTTTCCTGTTCAGCATCTCTGCCGACTCTCTGGACCTCTCTGCCTTTTTTCTCTTTGCCCTGCGCCTGCCCCCACCAACTGTGGAATTCTAGTGTGCATTCCTCACCCTCTCCCCCAAGACACATCTCATTTGAGTTTCCTCATGAAGCCTATGCGTTTAAATTATGATCGTTTGGGTGGTTTGTTCTTTCATTCTATTTTGCCTTAGGACAATGTTCTAATGAAGCATCTCTGAGTATGGAAGCTGAAAGAGGAACTGGTTGGTACTCTTTTATGACTATGAATTATGCAATGATGAAACACAAAACATATCTAATGACCTCGTCTTTTAGTATTGCACCATACAAGGAGTTTTGTCGGATCAGTTTTAGGGTCTAAGTGTGTTTTCAATGTCTTGATTTAGATGAATATGACTTTGTACTCTATTAAGAGAGAAAGAAAATGAGTTTTATTGAGAACTAATACCAAAAACCAAACTTATGGCCCTCCATCAATGCTGACTCATGGTGACCCTTGTGGGTTTCTGAAACTATAACTGTTGAGGGGAGTAGAAAGCCCAGTTTTTCTCTCTAGGACCTGCTGGTGGTTTCAAACTGCTGACCATGAGGATTACAGCAAAACACGTAACCACTACAACACCGTGGCTCTTACCCAGCAATAATACAGTAATAAGTAAAACTACAAAGTGCTCCCTCTTTTAAGTGGAGAGAGGAGCCAATATAAAGCAAGAACAAAGGAATAGTAGAGGCTTAATGATTGATTGTAGCTAACACTAGCTTGAGATTGAAGTCCTTTGAAATGTAAAGGTAAGTCTCATATGTAGGAATAAGTCAGTTGTCACCCTGATGAGGAGGGCCAGCTGGTTCTGTAATACCTGATTGTAGCTGGTTGTGAATTTTTCTGGGAACAAACCATTTACATCTTGACACATTCTTCCCAAAGGTTTACATTCTAACCTTTGTGTGCTGTGTATGTTAGCTATATCTCTTAGGTATAATAGAAAAATTAAAATCAAACTCACGGTCATTGAGTGGATTCCAAATTAGCCACCTTATAGGGCAAGATAGAACTGCTCTTGTGAGTTTCTAAGACTGTAAGCTCTTTACAAAAATAGGCACTCTTGTTTTCTTTCATGAAGTGAACGGTGGCTTTAAATTGCTGTCTTTGCAGATAAGAGCTCAACACTTAACGACGACTCCACCAGGGCTCCTTTATGTAGAATCAGATGCCTGCAATTTGGAATTTTTTTGTTTACACTTCCCCCTTTTATTATTTCTGGAATTCAGTTATTAGGAACTGTTGAAATGATGCTCCAAGGTTCTGCTACATGGAGACCAGAAAATTATTCCCAAACCCAATGATAGAAGCTACGAATGTTCCAGAGCTTATTATGCCAAACTCAAGAGTAGCTAAATGAGGTTATGGGTAATAGAATTTGAGCACTGTGAGTTACTGAGAAGGAAACTGAAGTACATACCCAATTCATTTTGCTCTAGTTGTTGTCCAGTCAGCTCTGAGTCATGGCAACACCACGCTGAACGTAACTAATTGCTGCCCTGTTCTCTATCACCATTGTGATCATTCATATCCAAATCAATTGTTGCTACTGTGCAGTTCTTTGAACCATAGGGGTTCATCTTCAACACTACCTAGGACTCTATTGTGTTATGACCCAGAGGGATTTTTGTTGCCTAATTTCTATAGACTAATCATCACACTTTTCCCCCTAGTCTGTCTTAGTCTGGAAGTTCTGCTGACACATGCCTGACACGGGTTACCAAATTAGCATTTCAAGTGCTGATTGCATAGCTTCCAGCAACATAGCCATGTAAAGCCACCAAAATATGACAATCTGACATATGGGTGGTAGTTCAGAAGCAGAGAGGCTGAGAAAGTAGGTAGGGAAGAAACCAGGAGGATACTGAACTGGTTCAATTTGTTGCCGCCTCTAATATGCATTAAAATTTCATTTAATATACATTTAAAATTTAGTCTCATTTAATATACATTAAACACTTCACTGAGCAGAGCATTTTGGGAAAGTAGCTTTAGGATGAGACTTTCTACTTCTGAAAAGAGTTACAGTCTTTGAAACTCAAAGGGACAGTTCTACCCTGTCCTATAGGTTTGACGTGAGTGAGAATTGACTCAATCGTAGTGAGTACATAGAGTGTAACTTTAAGAGGATAATGTTTCATGGCAGGAAGTGATAAGATCCTCATAAATTATTGAGCTTTCCTAGTTTAAAATAGTTTTTTGACTTCTTTAAAAGTGTTTCCTGAATTGTGCCTGATCTGACCTCACCACACTGAGGAAAAACACTAAGGGCGTGCAACAGAACAGCAAGGAAGTCCTGAAGGAATACCAAAAATAGACTTTGGGGTCAGGGTATGGCACTCCATGAGACTCCACCAGAAAACACTCTTAAAGGTCAACACACAGTCCTTGAACTATTTACAGGCTTTTCTTTTTTGGTCATTGTTTTGTTGTTGTTTTGTTTTCTTTTGTTGCTTTGTTTTGCTCTGTCTTGTTTTTGTGCATATTATTATCTCTGCAGGTCTATCTTGATAAGATATGTGGATAAACAATCTGGAGGAGAAAATAATGGGACCAAAGGTTCCAGGGGGACATGGGAGAGGGCAAGATCAGAGAAAGGAAGTGGGTGTTAACAAACCCAGGGATAAGTGAACAAGTGATCCAAAATCCATGGCGAAAAGGATGTAGGAGGCAAGGCAGGGTTTGATCAAGGGCAATATAACCGAGAGGAATTACTGAAACCAAATGAAGGCTGAACATGATAATGGGAAAAGAGGAAAGTAAATGGAAATAGCAGAAAGAACTAGGAGGCAAAGAGCATTTATGGAGGTCTAAATAGAGGAATGTGCATATGTAAATATATTTATATACGACGATGGGGAAATCGATCTATGTGCATATATTTGTAGGGTTAGTGTAGCAGATGGACATTGGGGCTCTACTCAAATACTCCCTCAATGTAATAACACTTTGTTCTATTAAACTGGCATTCCATTATGCTCACCTTCCCAACATGATTGCTGAAGACAAAATGGGTGCATAAGCAAATGTGATGAAGAAAGCTGATGGTGCCAGGCTATCAAAAGATACAGCCTCTGGTGTCTTAAAGGGTTGAAGAGATAAACAAACGGCCATCTAGCTGAGAAGCAGCAAGCCACATGGAAGAAACACACCAGCCTGTGTGATGACGAGGTGTCGATGGGATCAGGTATCAGGCATCAAAGAACAAAAAATCATATCATTGTGAATGAGGGGGAGTGCGGAGTGGAGCCCCAAAACCCATCTGCAGGCGATTGGACATCCCTTTACATAAGGGTCGCCGGGAGGATCCAGTCAGGGTGCAACGATGAAACATACAACTTTCCTCTAGTTCTTTAATGCTTCCTCCCCATCATAATCCAAAGTCTACCAGAGGATGTACACTGGTACAGATACGAACTGGAAACACAGGGAATCCAGGATGGATAGCTCCTCAGGATGATAATGAGAATAGCTATACCAGGAGTGTAAGGGGAAGGTGGGGTAGAAAGGGGGAACCGATTACTAGGATGTACATATAACCCCCTCCCTGGGGTACCGACAATGGAAAAGTGGGTGAAGGGAGGTGTCAGACAGTGTAAGACATGACAAAGTAATAATAATTTATAAATTATCAAGTGTTCATGATGGAGGGAGGGTAGGGAGGGAGGGAGGGGAAAATGCGGAGCTGATATTAAGGGCTCAAGTAGAAAGAAAATGTTTTGAGAATGATGATGGAGGCAAATATACAATGTGCTTGACACAATGGATGGATGGATGGATTGTGATAAGAGTTGTACAAGTCCCCAATAAAATGATTTTAAAAAAAGAAAGTGTTTCCTTAATCAATATGCTTTAATCTCAGTGTGGCTAGCTATGTTTTCTTTGGCATTAATGGTAGTAAACAATTACATGACATTTTCTTTTATCAACTGCACAGTTGAAATAGAATTTTGCCACCATAGATTTCACTAAGTACATATAATTTTTGTTTGTTTATAACTGGTCCTCTGATTTTGGCATAGAGACAACTTGGATCACTAGCTCTATTTTTCTCCTTTCTGTAGTCTCACCTTTGGAAGTCACTTTACATCCATGGAAAATGATTTGTTTTTTTAATTTTTGTTTGCTTATTTCACTTAAACTCTTGAAACAAACTGTAACTGGCAAGCTAAACATGATGCACATTGCACGACATCGAATGTCTGTTTTCTTTCAGTTCCAATGACAAGGACTGTTTTTGTCCCATGTTATAGGCCCCGCTCCTAAAAAGGTGAAAAATGATGTCATCGTGAGAAAGAATCCTTCCCCGAAAATGAGTTGGAGGAGCACTGGTAAGCATCGCAGCTGGATTTCTCAGTGTCATTGTGCATCGGCCTGTGACAATTTACCTCTTGCATCAGGTAGGCCTTTTGGGTCAGGAGCCCTTGCAGCATATGCATTGGGCTGCGAACTGCAAGGTCAAGACAAGGCTTTCTACTCCAATAAAGCCTACAGTCTCAGAAACCCACAAGTGCAGTTGTACTCGGTCCTATAAAGTCTCTGTGGGTTGGCATAAACTCAGTATAATTTCATTCTAAGGCACAGTTACTTGAAGTTTTTAATTTTTTAAGCTTCACAGTGTCCTTTTCAGTACTTTTTGGTCACTTATGTTAACAGAAAATGTTAAGGATTTATCCGAAGGACAGAGTGAAATGTATTATCTCAAACATTTGCCAATCATTGTTATGCCAATTATTGTTTATTGGGGGACATTTTAACACAAGGGCATAACAACCTAACTCTTTACATGCTTTAAAGTATTGCAGAAATTGAGGCAGACACTATCAATAATTTTGTAATCTTTATTACCTTCTTATAGTTATATTGAGCATATTGCAAGACAAGGCTACATTTCTCTCAGGTTAGAATGAATGTGATCAAGGAGAAACATACTCAAGGAGACTAAAGGGAGATGACGTGCTCCAGGCTTGTGAAATCAGCCTGATATTATGTGAAGACTCAAATGGCTTTAAGTACAACATTTCAGGAACAGAATGCATCGAACTGAAACAAAACAGTATTTTATGATTAAAATAATAGAAAATGAGGGGAAACTAAAGATTCCAAAATAAAGTAGCAAGTTTTCATGCCATTCACCCTGTGTTAGTCTAGGTTGACGAGGAAACAAATTCGTAGACACTCATATGTGTATAAGAAAGAGCTTTATATACAAGAGTGATTGAATATTGAAAAAACATCCCAGCCCTGGCCAAAGTCCCTAAGTCTGATATTAGCGCATATGTCCAATACCAATCCATAAATTCCTCTTCAGACTCATGAAACACATGCAGTTATGCCGAATGCAGGAAGCTCACAGGCCAGTGGTTGGAATGTCTTGTGTATTCAGTGTCGGGGGAGAAACTAAATGCTGGTGTGGGTCTCCACTCGGCTCCTCCCACTCCAGGGCTCTAGTATAGCTCCATGTGTCATCAGGAATACCAAGCAGAAAGTGTCTGAGTCCCACTGCTATTTATCTCCATAGAGTCTCCAAATGAGGCCATTAATCAGCGACCTGATTGACAGGCTAACCTCCACCCCTTCACTCTTTCTCTCTCAAGTTGGCACCAGATTATGTAAATACCACATACCCCAAGGGGAAAAAAAACATTGCTTATGATTTCAGCTAAGAAAGGAAAAAGATCTTTCGGGCAAGATACAGCATGTGGTGTATGGTTAAGATAGGGTACCATTGTCTGGGATGTAGACACAGCCACCTGATTTTATTTTGGTATAGGTAACCCTTTGGGTTGCAGTGAGAATGTCAAGGGGCATTCTATTTCAAAGAACTACTTCTTTATTTTAGAGAATTAGGAAGGGCTATGGAAGTACTGGTTTCCCTGGGTGGTACAATCAGTTAAAACACGCACCCGTTTACTGAGATGTTGGACATTTGAGTCCACCCCGAGTGACCTAGGAGGATGGCCTAGAAACCCAGCCTCTGAAAACTCTATGCATGCAATTCTACTGTGACATACATGGGGTCCCCATGCGTTCCGGTTGACTTCACGGCAAGGGCTAGTGGTGGAAGTGGAAGGGTCAAGAAAAGACCCTAGTCAAGGGTGACCGACAGAAGGGCTGTGAGCATCGGATTATTCTCTCCCACATTCCCTCTAATGGCTATTTTCATTTCCCAGAGTATGAGGGTGAGCTGATCGAGCCGCCGAAGTACATTTCATTGAATAGTGATGAAGAGCAGTCTTGGAAAGAATTGGTGAATATTCCATGTCATTCTCTTGTTCAAACACGACCAGGGTTCCCTCTGTATCATTCATGATAGAGTAATTCTAAAATGAAAGTAAATGTGTCCCCCACCCCGAGGAGACATTAACAATGACTGGAGATCATTTGGTTTGTCAACATTGGGGTGTATATGCTGTGTGTGTGTGTGATACTCATATCTAGTCAACATCTTACAATGTGTGGGAGGGGCCCCCACAACTTAAGATTTATTGATTCCAAAGAGCCAATAGTCCTATGTGTAAGAAACTCTGGAGTCATATGGAAACCTCCAGCTGTCATTCAAAGTTCTGCAGTGAATCCCTATAGGCTCACCTCCTACTACCTCCCACCCCCTATTTTACTCCACAAGGCATTCTTTGTAGGCTGCATGATGTCATCCTCTATACTTCAATCGTATCATAAGGAAATACAGCAAATGATAGGCCCCCACAGGAGTGGGTGTGATAAATGAGAAACCACATACTAACCTGATAGTCCAGAGCCTGTGGTTAGCTACCGTCTCATGTTGTCAGCAACCGTTGACTCATGGAGAATCCCATATTCATCACGATGGGACTGTTGTGGTCCACAGCAGCACCTCTGGGCTCACTCAACCCCACTCCCCCATTTCCCCACTTTCTAAAGTTTCAGTAAATTTCTACCTAATTAACTCTTTTTCCTTTAAAGGAAAATGTATGGGACCATGAAACCACCGAGAACATTGCAAAAATAGCAACTCAATTACTTCATGAAGTCATAGGGATCATACAGAATGTGGTGTTTGCGTCTCCAGGAAAACATGAAGATCCCGAACGTGGTATAGGTAAGAAACCTCAAGAAGACTCCTGGAATGGCCCCTATTAAGGTATCTGGTCCTGGCACAAGGAGGGTCTATGAATAATGAAATCTTTTAGATCCCAATATTATAGATTTTCTTGCTTTAAATTGCTGTTCTATTGTGCTTGGGTGAAAGTTTATCAAAACTTTCAATATTGATTAGTTTCCCATTCAATAGCTTGTATCAAAGCTATTCCACAACATTGGCCACGGTTCCCACGGTATGTCAGCACTGTCTCTATTTCTGCCCTGGGTTCTCCATTTCCTTCCCCATCTGGATTTTCTGTCCTGTCATGTACTCATGTTTGCTTTTGGGAAAACATTGTCCTTTTGATTTAGTGTAATTTATTGTTCTAAGGAACACTGTCTTCTCAGATGTCTATGTTTATTTTTATATTTTGGCTGAGTGGGACTGGCTTGTCTCTGGAAATGGGTCAGTTCCAGGTCAGAAGGGTGATATAAGGGCCCTTATCTCAGAGATTCCTTTAGTCGCTGGCAGACAGGTAAGTCTAGCCTTTTTAGTGAATTTGAAGTTTTGATCCCCACTTTTTGCTTTCTATGTTGGGGGTCCTCTGTTGTGACCCTAGTCAGAGCAGTTGGTAGTGGTATAGTCAGGCACCATCTAGTTCTTCTGGTTTTGCGGTCATGTGACCAATTCATCGTTTGAACTAATTACTTCTTTGGCTTACCTCACAGTTTTTTGGACAGGAAAAGACAAAGGGGTGTATCTTCAATGGGCTTTTAAGAGCCTAGATGCTACTCACTAAAGTAGTATGCAAAACATTACCTTCATGAAATATATTGTACCAACTGATGTAGATATCTGACCCCCACTCCCACCTGGCAATTCTATAGTTCTTCCCTTTCTAGCTAGGGAAATTCACTCCGTGTTGTTTGGTTAAATTTGAATAATTGTTATATTGATTGTATTTCTTTGAATGCTGATAGATTTCATCCTATCACGGATAGCAGTTTAAGATAGATTTTCAAATGGTCTTTTGTGATGATAAATGCAATAGCATTCCTCTTGAATGTGTCATTACCATCTTAGTGAACTCTATGACTTTCTGATCCAAATGGCCGATGCCAGTCTGGTGCAATCGTTATTTAAACTTATGCACCACCAACCACTAAAGCAAATGATGCAGAAATTAATGAATGCTATCAATGTCTTAAGTTTGCAATTGATCAAACATGCAGTTAAGATGCATGGATAATTACTGGTGATTGGAATGCCCAAGTTGAAAACAAAGAGGAAGAAAGAGTATTTGGAAAATATGGTCTTGGCGATAGAAAAGAAGTTGGAGATTGCATGATAGAATTTTACAAGACTGATGATTTCTTCATCACAAAGACCTTATTTAGCAACACATGGACTTCTCCAGATGAAATACATAAATACCAAATGGACTATGTCTGTGATAAGAGATGATAGAGAAGCACAATATCAGTAGCTAAAGCAAGGCTAGGGGCTGACTGAAACAGACCACCCATTGCTCATATGTAAGTTTAGGTTGAAGCTGAAGAAAAGGGAAACAAGTCCACAAGAGCCCAAATATGATCTTGAGTCTATCCCACGAGAATTTCAGAACATCTCAAGAACAAATTGATGCACTGAACACTAATGACAGGAGACCCGATGAGCTGGAGGTTGACTTCATGAACTTTGTTGCTGTTAGGTGCCACTGAGTCAGTTCTGATCCCTGGTGACCCTATGCGCGGCACAAGGAAACACTGCCCAGTCCTGTGCCATCCTCACCATTGTTCCCCTGCTTGAATCCATTGTTGGAGCCACTGTGAACATGATACACTAAAAAAGCAAAACGTCATGAAAAAGACAGGAAAGAAAAAAAAAAGAAAGTGGATGACAAAAGAGAATGCAAACTTCTCTTAATTATAGCGTTGCTAAGACAAATGGAAGAAACGATGAAGTCAAAGAGTTGAACAGAGAATTTCAAAGGGCAACTTGAGAAAGCAAAGCACACTAGTGTAATGAAATGTATAAAGAACTAGAGTCAGAAAACTCAAAAGGAAGAATCTCCTCAGCATACCTTAAACTGAAGAAAATCAAGAAAACATTAAAGACTCGCGTTGAAATAGTGAAAGAGTCTACGAGCAAAACATTGCATGGATGCAGGAAGCATCAAAGGAACATGGGAAGAATCCAGAGTCACTGCGCCAAAAGAACTAGCGGACACCCAGCCATTTCAAAGGGTAGCACACGAGCAAGAAAGAATGGTACTGAAGAAAGAAGTTCAAGCTGCACTGAAAGCATGATCCCAAAACAAAGTGCCAGAAATCGATGGAACACCAGTTGAAATGTTTCAAAAAGCTGATGGTGCATTGGAAGCATTCACTCATCTAGGCTGGGAAATTTTGAAGACAGCTACTTGGTCAACAAATTGGAAGAGATCCACATTTGAACCCATTCTAAGGGAAGGTGACCCAACAGAATGCGCAAACTGTAGAAGTATATCATTAATATCACATGAAAGTAAAATTTGTTTGAAGATCCCCCAACTACAGTTTTAGCAGTACATTAACAAGGAGCTGCCAGCGGTTCAGGATAGATTCAAAAGGGAGGTAGAACCAGGGATATCATTGCAGGTGTCAAATAATCTTGGCTGAGAGTAAAGAATACCAGGAAGATGTTTATTTGCATTTTATTGACTGTGTAGATCATAACAAACTATGGATAATCTTAAGAAGAATGGGAATTCCTGAACACTTCATTGTGCTCATACAGAACCTGTGCACAAATAAAGAGACAGGAATGGTGTGTGCCAGGGTTGTATTTTATGGTGAGATCCAAATAATTTAACAACCAGTTTGCTGCCCTAATGACCATTTTAAATACAAAAATTGATGTACCAAAAGGTAGTTTGTTATTTCATACTGTTAATACATACATAAGAGCAATAAAAGAGGTACACAAAGCTAGATTAGGAGAGTGTTAAAATATTAATGAAAAAACATTAAATAATACCTGACAAAAATCAATACAGCTGCTATTTAAGATATTTCCATGTTGCTTCCTAATTGGCATCCTCACTTGCAATGTTCCTTGCTTTCCTCGAGCATTCTTGGCTGTGTGGTTTATCCGTAGCCATCTCTTCACTGCAGGAGTGGGATCCCATCCCTTTAGACGTAGGCCCATTAGACAGCAGTCATTGTGGTTGATAGATTAGAAACCGGCAAGGTCTCCTCTCTGAGCATCTTAAGTTCATCTTTGAAAAACCCCTTTGTGCTTCTGTTGAACTTACAGCCATTGTTCGGACAATATTTTTAGCTCTTTGAACACTTTCAGGAGTTGCATAATTCCCTCATAGTAGGTGGTAGAAATTTGGGGCGTAATACAAAGCGGAAATGAATGACAGCAAGCCACTCTCTGGGTGTTTGGTACTTTTTCTCTTTATGTTATGTTTGCTTACTGAAGTAAAAAACACAAGGGAATTAAAATGCTGTATTTCATCAAACATAGAGCACTTTTAAAGAAATGAATAAATAAATGCTACAAGCATAGTTTTGTGTAATTTTTATATCCATCTAATTTTTATTCCTATGGATGGAATGAACATTACGATGGGTGCTTAGTATATGCTGTTGCACAGGTGAATGTTAACAAAAAGTAAGTAATGCAGACTTTTGATTTTCACACTGGCAGCTGCCCAGCCACTCACCTTAGAGAGAACCCTGATTGCAAGTGCCACTTTAATAACTGGCTCGCCAAACCCAACAACATATTAGGCATCAGTTCTGCCTAACCAATGCAAACTGGCTGAATCCCCCAAGTGGTTGTATCCTCTCACCATACTTAATCAATCCGTCTGTTGAGCAAATCATGAGAGACTGGAAGAAAACGGACAGGAGGATCGAAGGGGAAAACAGCTGAATAATCCCCGTGGCATGCAGAGTGAGGAGGACTTGAAGCACCTGCTGATAATGATCCAGGATTGAAGACGTTAGTCTGGACTACACCTTAATATAACGAAGACCTAAATCCTTATGAGTGGACCAATAGACCAGATCATGATAAATGGAGAAAATATTGACATGAAGTATTGGTCTTGCTTGGGTTCACATTCTCATGGAAGTAGCAGGCCAAGTAAATCTGCTGCACAGGCCCTCTTGAAAGTATTGAAAAGCAAGGGGGTCACTTTGAGAACTTAGGTGCACCTGACCCCAAGCTATAATATTTCCTATCAACTCACCTGTATGTGAAAGTTGAACATTGGATAAGGAAGACCAGAGAAAAATAGATGCATTTGAACTCTTTTGTTAGTGAAGAATGTTGAAAGTACTATGGACTGCCAGGAGAACAAACTGATCTGGCGTCATAGAAGTATAGACAGAGTGCTCCTTTGAGACAAGGAGGGCGAGACTTCATCTCACTTACTTTGGACATGTCAGGAGAGACCAGTCCCTGGAGAAGGACGTCATGCTTGGTAAGGTGGAGGGGCAGGTGTAAAAGACCTTTGACAAGATGGATTGACACAGTGACTTTAATAGTGGGCACAAACACAAGGACAAGCATGAGGTTGGCATAGGACAGGGCGCTGTTCGTTCTAGTGAACATGGGGGTTACTAAGCGTTGCAGGACACTCAGTGGCACCTAACAATATCACTGTGAGCTGGGACCTATTGGTGGCATTTTTTATCTTTAATTTATTTTCTATCTAGTTATTAATTTTTCCTACTTCTCCATTCCATCCTTGGAAATGAGCACATACTTTCATTTTTATCTTATGTGTGTGCAAACCTTTAAAAAAATAACAATTATCTAATGCATTACAGATTTTCCAGGTTGACTTTTGTCTCAGTTATCTAGTGCTGCCATAATATAAATATTACAAGTAGATGACTTTTAAATGCAGAAATTAATTTTCTTGTGGTTAGGATGCTGGTTAATGTCTAAGTCAAGGGTGCCAGCCCTACAATAGGACATTCTCTCTCTGTTTGCGTGGAAAGAAGACCCTTGTTGTCTTTCAACATTGGTGAGCTCTGCCTTCCTCAGAAAATGTGTGTCTTGCCATCACTTCTTCCCCGGGATCTAAGCTGTTCTCAGCACTGGTCCAAAGGGTGGGTTCCACTTCTGGCTCTTCTTTGTTGGTGGAGGTAACTTAACACTCAAACTCATTGCCACCAAGTGGATTTTGACTCTTCTAACCTATAGGATGGGGTAGAACTCTCCCCGTGGCTTTCTGACACTGCAAATCTTTATGGGAGTAGAAAGCCTCACCTTTCACTGCAGAGCTGTGGGTGGTTTTGAACTGCTAGTCTTGAGGTTAGCAAAGAATAATCATACCATTCCTGATTATTTCTGAGTGCTTGTTTGGTCTTTATCTTTTGATTCAAGATTCAGCATAATTCTGTAGAGTGTCCCTTCCCTTATTAACATAACTTCCTCTAACCTTGCTCTATAACCATCATAGAAGGTTAGGATTGACAACATTTGGTGGTGTTCTTGTTTGGTGTCATCTGATTGATTGATTGCATCCTATAGCAACCCAATGGAAAAGTGAATGAAACCTTGACAGGTCCTGGACCATCCTCACAATTGTTTTAAGTTTGAGCCGAATGTTTTAACCATTGTGTCAATCCTCTGTTTTTGGTTGACTCTCTACTTTACAATGCACGATGTCCTCTTCCAAGGACTGGATAATTATATCAGACCACAGAGTGGAAGATAATTACATAATACCGAGTATAATGGCCTGGCTGAGTTGACACATATTTTGGGCGGTGGTTATGGCAATTTAATCCTTAACAGTATTCTACATGAGTAGGTCCTTGCTTTCAAAATATAAACTCAAGGAAATAAACCAGCTCTCTTCCCCATTCCCACTTCCTTTGTTTCCACAGCTGCATTAGAAATATCTTTTAGACTCAGTTACAAATGGTATCCTAAAACACTAAAATAAGCAAACACACGTTCACTAAGTCAATTCTGACTCCCAGTGACCTTAGATAGGGTTCCTGAGGCTGTAAATCTTTATGGGAACAAACACCCACACCTTTCTGTCCAAGAGTCACTGGCATGTTTGAACCACCTGCTCTGCCCAATATCAAATCACGACACCAAATGCTGTTGTTAGGTGCTTTTGAGTCAGTTCAATCCTCTCCTCAACAAAACGAAACACTGTTACAAGGATCCACATGTGACCTCCTCCCTGGGAGATGGATGGCAGAGAACGGGGAGAAGGGAGACTCCGGACAGGGCAAGATATGACAAAATAACAATGTATAAATTACCAAGGGCACATGAGGGAGGGGGAAGCGGGGAGGGAGGGGAAAAAAGAAAGAGGACCTGATGCAAAGGGCTTAAGTAGCGAGCAAATGCTTTGAGAATGATTGTGGCAGGGAATGTATGGATGTGCTTTATACAATTGATGTATGTATATGTATGGACTGTGATAAGAGTTGTATGAGCCCCTAATAAAATGTAAAAAAAGAAAAGAGGAGAAAAAAAAGAAAATTATTAGGGCAAAGAATGTACAGATGTGCTTTATACAATTGATGTATGTATATGTATGGATTTTGGTAAGAGTTGTATGAGCCCCTAATAAAATGTTAAAAAAATAAATAAGGAACACACACACAAAAATGAAACACTGTATGGTCCTGAGCTATCCGCACAATTCTGATGTTCTAACCAAGTGTTGCAGTCACTGGTTCAAGCCATTCTGTCAAGAGGTTTCCTCTTCTCAGCTGCTCCTCTCCTTTACCAAGAATGATGTCTTTTTCCAGGGACCGGCGTCTCCTGATAACATGTCCAACGTATGTGAGACAAAGTCAAACTATCCTTGCCTTCAACTACATTCTGCTTAGACCTCTTTCAAGAGAAGTCTATTGGTTCTTTTGGCAGTCCATGGAGGTTTCAATATTTTTCACCAGCATCATATTTCAATGTGTCGATTTTTCTTTGGTATTCCTTATTCAATGTCCAACTTTCATATGCATAGGAGGCAATTGGAAACACTATGGCTTGGACCATGTACACCTTAGCTCACAAAGTAACCTCTTTGATTTTCAACACTTTAGAGAGGTCTAGTGCAGCAGATTTATCCAATGCAACTCATATTTAGTCTCTTAACTGCTGCTTTCATGAACACTGATCGTGGATCCCAGCAAGATGAAATCTTTGACAACTTCAATCTTTTTTCCATTTATCATGATGTTACCTATTGGTTCAGTTGTGAGGATTTTTGTCTTTTTAACATTGAGTTGTAATGCATATTAGAGGCTACACTCCTTGATCTTCAACAGCAAGTGCCTCGAGTCCTCACTTTCAGCAAGCCAGGTGTGCAGCCTGCATATTGTAGGTTGTTAATAAGCCCTCCTCTAATCCTGATGCCAAATTCTTCTTCACATAATCACATTCTCGGATGATTTACTCAGCATTCAGATTAAACAGGTCTGGCGAGAGGATACAGCCCTGATACACAGCTTTCTTAAACTACGCAGTAATACTTTTTTCTGCTCCCACAACTACTTCTTGGTGGGCTACTTAGAAGTGTATTATTTCATTTTCAAGCATTTGGAACATTTCTAGTTCTCAAAGGATTGTTTTTAATTAACAATTCCTTATTTGGTTTCATTGAGCAGACTCTGAAATTTCAGTGCTTTTCAATGTATTGAGACTTGTTTTATGATCTATCTTGAAGTCCACATGAATTTAGTTTCTGGGTTAGGATACACATCTGGAGGTTTCCCAAAGACTAAAATAACGGTGGGTAAACCCAGGAGATTATTTTCTTTAACCGTTTGAACATAAAGCGTCAAGGGCTAATGTGTTTTAAATCTGCCAGTCCCTCAGCAGGAGAGAGATGGGTTGTGTGCTAACATAAATGCCCACCATCTCTGAAGCCGTTGGGTTATTACGAGTCAGAATTGACTTGATGGCAGTAGATTTGGTTTTATTTGGTATTCCCAAAGAAATACAGGGTGAATGTATATGGTAACAATAACATAGCTCCGAGAAAAAACTCTTGGCTCTCCACATGCAAACGCTGTACCATAAAGCTCTGATGAAGGTGATCTTTAGTCAGCTCTTGTGCTTCTATGGCTGAAAGTATTTACTCAAAGAATTCATCCCGGTGCCAAAGATCTACTCCAAGTTGGCTATTCCTTGAAAAGCTATCAAATGGCTAGCTTACAAAATAAAGGTCTCCCCTCAGTTGGCATTCTATATACAGTCATAATCTTTTTATGCCTTCGAAGTCACCATAGTAAATGTTTAGCTTGTCCATTCTTGTAACAACTATGGACAACCTGACCATCTTCTCTTTTCTTGAGTTTTGTTGCCAGTGTGCGTTTCATAGGCCTGTGTGACCAGTTCACACTCAGCTCACAATCAGAGATAGGTGCTCAGGACAAAAAGTGCCAGCAAGTCTACCGTGGCTCAGGAGCATGCAAGAGATGAAGACACCAAGAGTGGGGCTTCCAGTGGAGAAGTTTGTCCCACAAGTCTTAAGCAAGAGAATCCAGCAAAGCAGGTCTCATCCTCTTTATTTCCCCAGTATCCGAAACCAAGGAATGTAACGAGACAACTGGGACAATGATTTTGGATGCTGGACATAACACAATGGAGATTAATTGCAGCGACGCTCTCAAAGAAATCACAAGTATGTATGTATTTAAGATGGACTGTCTTGACCTCTGCAGTGCCATGTCTTATTTCTAGGTGTCTGAAGAAAGATGTGTGTGTGTGTATGTGTGTGTGTGTGTTAGTGATCTTGTGCTGCTGCGATAGAAGTGCCAGGGTGACATAAGCAAACAGAAAATAGTCCCTCACCATTTAGGAGGCTAAACATCCCATTCCCTTGGCTCGAGGGGAAGGATTTCGCACTCTTTAAGCTACAGGGAAAAACTCTGTCTCCTTTCAACATTTGTGGTCCCAGTGTCCCTTGGAGATCTCCCTGTGGCTTGGTATCAATAATCTGGTTTTAAAATGTTCATGGCGTAGGGATCCTGGGTCCTGAGGACATGCTCCATTCCTGGCTCTTCTTTCTTGGTGGTTGTAGATCTCTCTCTTTCTGCTCACTTCACTCTCTGTTATCTTTTGAAAGGTAAAAGGTATTGTAGGCCACACCACAGGGCAACCCCTTTACGTAAGATCTAGGATGTGATGAGTTTAAGGGTGTTGCATCCCACCCTTAATCCTTCTACTGCTGTCTCACATCTGATCACATCATGGGGGAATGCCCCATAACTGCCACATCATGTCATTACCTACCTGCCAAACCACTGAGAATAATGGCACATGTTTGGGGGAAACCCTATTTGACTATGACAGGGAGCTGAGGTCTGAATTCAGAGGATTATTTCCAAGGGAAAGCATTCACTGTGGGCCCTGGAGGACCGTCTTTATTTCTTTCAGGGGTCTCTTTCTTCATTTCTGTGTCTAAAGCCAGAAGATTATTTTATTTAATCATTTGAACATAGAGTCCAGGGTTATTGTGTTTCAAATCTGCCAGCCCCTCAGCAGGAGAGAAATGAAGTTGTATGCTAACATAAACAAACGCTCATCCTCTTGGAAGCCACTGGGTTAGTGTGAATCAGAATTGACTCAATACCAGTGGATTTAGTTTCATTTGATTCATTTCTCGGTGAGCTTATGTGGTCAGGAGCCTCTCCGCTACCACCTCTGCGTGCTCAATCTCGGGTTTAATATTTTTTCTTAGGTCTCAAGCATGTTTTAGTTATATTTAGATATTATTGAGTTCATTGTCCATTTCTCCCACCACCATGGGCGTGCTCTGATGGCAGGGATTCTATTTGGCTCACTGATCTATGTACAAAGAGCACTCCATGACTTCTATTCATTTCTTAAATATTTGAAGAAATGAACATGACCTTGAGAGAGTGACACTTTCCTATGGAAATTTCCTGGCCAGGACTTAATCTTCACCCTTGACTGTGAGTTGGAAAAAGACAGCAGAGAAGAAAGGATCTCAATTGAGTTGACTTAAAAAACAGAGCAGCAATACAAATGGAAGGGCTGCACAGAAAATGATTGTGGTTTCAGAAACACTGCACCATGCTAAGGTGAGGATGGCTAGACCAGCTATCCCGCATCAAGCTGCATCTGAAATAAGGCATGCGGATGAAAGGAAAAGGAAGAGACATACAAAGTATGGGATTGGGAGGACAACAGCCTGATGGACTGAAGTCCCTAGTATAATCGAAGCTTGGTTTTTGTACTTTTTTATTTTAACAAGGGAATGGTTACAAAGAAGCATTAAAGCATGTGCTCAAAAAAACATTCGGAACCTCTTACCTATGTAAAACTTTACTTAACTAGGCCCACTGTCTAAACACTTGACTACTAAA
The DNA here is from genome assembly GCF_050624435.1 of Tenrec ecaudatus. NCBI lineage: Eukaryota > Metazoa > Chordata > Mammalia > Afrosoricida > Tenrecidae > Tenrec > Tenrec ecaudatus. The sequence continues at coordinate 7,055,699 of NC_134530.1, forward strand.
AGCACTCTATTCTAAGATAAGCACAATGACAGGCAGGATTTAAAAGAATCTTAAGGAGGTCATAAACAACTGAGTTATCTCACAATGCTTTTAGCTGCAAGGTAAAAAGAAGTACAGGGGACTAATTAGTCACCCACCAATTAACACCTTGACCAGCCTACAGCCTCCTACACTAAGGGAGCCCTAGTGGCATAGTGGGTTCTGCACTGGGCCAGTAGCCACAAGGTTGACAGTACAAAACCACCAGCTACTCAGCAGGAGAAAGATGAGGTTGTCCACTTCTCGAAAGAGTTAGGCTTAAAAGCCAACAGGAACAATTCTACTTTGTCTTAGAGGGCCAGTATTGTTAGGTCTTTCAGAGACAAGAGGCAGAGCGAGACCTTTAATTATTTAGTATATTTATTATAAAGCCAGAATATTAGCTAATTTAAAAGGCACAAAGATCATGAGAGCCACTATTACATAAAGGAAGAGAAAATTAGATTTAATACACACCCTCTAAAAACTACAGCAGCATTTGCAAGGCGAGCTTCAGGTATTCCAGGATGTTCTCAGGTATTTAAGTCTTTGGGCCATCTATACATTTTTGTAAACATGATTAATCCTGTATCTTTCTGGTTGGTGCAGAAAACTCCAATGGGCTGGGTACCAGCTTTGGCGAGCTGACGTCACTTAATCAGGCTGGGAAGATGGGTGGAGTAAGCTGTGTAAATGTCTGCTGCTGTACTTAGTAACGCTGCCACCGGACCCTAGAACTATAAGGCAGGGAATCTGAAGGGTTATTTTGTTTTTGCATTGCACTACAAAATGCATTTAATGTCTGTGAGTAAGTTATACTTGCATTAAATGGAAAGGTGGAAGAAGAGAAAAAGATTGGAGGGAGAGGATGATGAAGGGAGGGAGACAGGCGACAGGGAGGGAAGCATTGAGTTGATTCAGATACTTAGTAACCCAATAAGTCATGGAAGAAATGCCTCTTTGGGTTTCCTAGGCTGTAAATTGTTACAGGATCAGACAGCCTCATAATTCGTCCTGGGAACGGTTGTTGGGTTTGAACTACCGACCTTGTAGGCTGGATGCCACCAGCACTCCTTGATAACTGCAATCTGTGGTTGTTGTTAGGTGCTACAATAGAATGAAGCACTGCCTGGTCCTCGGCCACCCTCCCAATTGTCTAAGACTTAAGCAAGCACGGAGAGAAGCATAAAGCAAAATTAATGTTACTATTCTTTAGGGTTAGGGAGCATTACAAGGTAGAGCAATGATTATAACATCCTGGTAACTGAAAGAAGAGCAAACATGCATTAGAAGGTACATTCCTTATCATCAAAGAAACAATACCAAAATTGACTATAATATCTTGGTTACCATAACACGATCAAGTACACCAGTCTGATTACAATATCAAAAAGAACAATATTAAGACAGATACATTGAAGAATAGTTTAAATTAATTGTAGTGTCCTGAATCTGGGCACATGAAAGTGCATTCTAAAATCAATCACTACTGGGACTTTCTGCGATGGGAGGGAGAAGGAGGTAGGTCACTCAGTAGCTAAATAATGTAGTCTCTTGAGCTAGTCTATCTCACCATCAAGTCTATGCCGACTCAACGTGACCTTATAGGACAGAGTAGAACGGCCTCTGTAAGTTTCCAAGACTGTAACTCTTTAGGGGAATAGAAAGCCCCCCTATCTCCTGTGGACAGACTAGTGGATTCAAACTGCTGACCTTGAGGATCCCAGGCCAATGCGAAACCACTACATCCCCAGGAATCAAAGCTTAACTTAGCCTCTGCTTTGATTTGCTTTGTCTGCCTCTCCTTTGAGGCATTTATACTTCTTAATAATTTGGTAACCCATTCTTCACATATTTTACTGCAAATCGAGTTAATGTCTATGTCACCGAATAACTCTAATAATCATTGCATCGATCCAAAACGTATGAGGGAGAGCAGCAAACGCGAATGAATCGATTGCACGCTAAGCTACAGTCGAGCACAATGCCTTGATTTCTAGACCCTCATTCGAGCCTGGTGAGCTGTCATCATCTTTCTCCCAAAAAATGGCTGGTGGGTTTGAACCACTGACCTTTTGGTTGGGATCCCAAGGTCTCGCCCACAGTGCGTCATAATATTATATCATATAATACACTGCATCCTGAACCACAGGTAGCATATTGCATGGCAGTTTGAAAGATTATCAAGGGAGTTGTTTATCCAACACCAGGTTTCCCTAGGACTCCTCATGACTCACATAGGACGCCAGGGCCCCCCCTCTCCAATCAATGGAAACCCCTGAAGTCATTTCCCCTCTCTGGTTTCAGATCAGAGCACTATTTCGTTGATAGCCATGCAAAATATTGGGAACGTTCTCAACGCATCCTTTTTCAATGGGAAAGGATTTCAGGAAGTGAAACTGAACTCTGATATCGTGAGTGGCACCATTGGCTCGAAGAACAAAACGTATCTAACGGAGCCTGTGATCCTGACCTTGAAACATACACAGGTGAGTGAGCAAAATCAACAGCTGGTTCTATAGAAAACCAAAACATACAAATAAACAAAAAGCACCCCCGCCCCTCCCCCGCAAAATCAGTAGCAGCTGGCAATGCCCGACAGCTGAGGGACAGCGGCCCCCGGTGAATCAGAGTGGAACTGCACTCCATAGCGCTCTTGTGAAGTCGGTTCTGAGACTTTTCTTCTCAAGGTTCCCTCTATGGGGCCTAGAGCTTCGGGAGTACCCTCAGCAGCTGAGCTTGCTGACTCTTGGCACCTCCCAGGTCCCTTGGGGGAGAGAAAGTTTTCTCAGGGTCCTGGGATGGGACAGGGTCCAACCCTGATGGTGCAGAGTGAGAGACCTGACAGAGGATCCCGAGACACTCAGAGATTATCAGTGAGTCACCTGGCCGAGTCACCACCACCTCTGAGCCTCAAAAGACAGCGGAGGAAGCAGGTTTGCTGAGCCCAGCAAGTGCTGCAGGGACAGAGGAGTGAAGTTCACCTGGACACACACCTGCTGCTAGCGGTCTCTAGGTCAGCTACTGTTCACAGTGACCCTGTGGGTGGCTGAGGAAAACCCCGCCCGCACTGCCCGAGCTTCAGGGTCATTAGCCTGTGAGGGTCCAAGGTGGCGGCCACTGTGTCCATCCGCCACACCCAGGGTTCCCCGCACCTGCGCCGGCCCTCCAATGACCAAACATGATGCCCTTTTTGGAGCAACGAGTCTTGCCTGGTGGCGTGTTCACACTAAGTGAATTAATGTCACAGGCAATATTTCGTGACCCACAAGGCTGTCATTGTCTAAGGGAATCCTTCTCAGGGATGGGCTGATACAAAACTCATGAAAATGGGGCTCTGTTACACGTGGGGCTGTTTCCATGGCAACCAACTGACAACAGAGCCCTGGTGTACATTGGGCTGCTAACCATAAGGTTGGCAGTTCAAAACCACCAATCCCTCTGCAGGAGAAAGATGAGGCTGGCTACTCTGGAAAGAGTCCCATCTTAGAAACTCATAGGGACAGTTGTACCCTGTCCTGTAGGGCCACTGTGAGTTAGAACTGACTCAATGGAAGTGAGTTTGGCTTGAACCAACAACAACTTTCAGAAGTAGGTTGACAGGTCTTTCTCCTGAGCATGTCTTAGTGTGGAAGAGCCCCTGAAAGCTTCACTCTGGGAGACCCTGCAAAGATTTGAAATGCAGGTGGCAGACCTTTCAGCATCAAAGCAACACACAAACCATTTTTGTTTTCAACAAATAGTCAGTTGTGTGTGCATGCGTGTGCCTGCAAACCACCATCACTGAGTCAATTCTGACTCACAGAGACCCCACATAGTGTTTCTGTGGCTGTAAATATTTACAGGAGCACATAGTCCCAGCTTCCTCCAGAGGACCGGCTAGTGGGCTTGAACCACCAACCTTTCATTTAGCAAACAGCAACCCCAGGGCTCCTCCAAAACTAAACTCACTGCCATTGAGTCCATTTTGACTGACAGTGACCTTACAGAACAGGACAGAACTCTGCTGTGAGTTTCCCAGACTATCTCTTTATGGGAGTAGAAAGCCTCGTCTTTCTTCCCTGGAGCTGCCTGTGGGTTTCAAACTACTGATCTTGTAGTTCGGAGCCCAACATGTAATAGTCATGGCATCATGGCACCTGAATCAAGGTTCATGTTGTTGGATGTGCCATTGAGTCTGATCCAACTCACAGTGACCTATGCACAACAGAGCTCAATGCTATCCAGTCCTGAGGGTGCGGAGGGGGAGGGTGAAGAGCTGATACCAAAGGCTTGATAGAAAGTACATGTCTAGAAAAGAATGAGGGCAACAAATGTACAAATATGCCTGATTAAATTGATGTATAGATTGTGTGATAAGGGTTGTATGAGTCCCTAATGAAATTATTAAAAAAAAAAAAGAGGTCTGATACAACCTGTGTTTTGATCTCTTGACTGTGGCATCTATGAGCACTGACTGTGGATCTGAGGCAGACAAAATTCGTGACAACTTCAACCAGGGCTCCTAGGAAGGTGGAAATGACCTAGATGAACAACCTGAACCCCCTTCTCTTTCCCACTGATCTCGCTTAAAGGTCACCCATATTGGTAGAGCCCACTAGAAGCCAGCCAGCCTGCCAGCAAGGAGCTTGGGCGAGGCAGTTCATAAGGGTCAAACCCCAGGCACTGAGATGAACAGAGAAGGGCAGCATGAAGAAAGTGTGGAGCTCTTCTCAGCAAGGACTCAAACTCACCCACTGCCACAGAGTGCATGCTGACTCGCAGTGACCCCTGTGGGTTTGCAAGACTGTAACTGTCAATAGGAGTAGGAAGCCCAGTCTTTCTCCCATGGAGCTGCTGGTGGTTTTGAACTGGTGACCATGCAGATCACAGTCCAACAATTAACCACTACACCACCAGGGTGCCACACAGGTGCTCAAGGAAGTGGGATTTCCTAACATAGGCTCCAACCCAGTGCGTCTGTGAGGAACCGACAAGGCTCAGATCGTAAACCATGCAGGGAATCACTGCCGCAATATTCTTTTTACAGCCTGTGGAAGCGAGAGCCAGACCATTGTGTGTCTCCTGGGAAGAATCCAAGGACGGAGGCAGTTGGTCAACAGAGGGCTGCTCTCTTCGGGGCAGCAATGATTCTTTCACCAAATGCCAGTGCTTCCATCTGTCTAGCTTTGCTGTCCTCATGGCTCTTGAGCCCAAGGTACCAAGATTCCTGATCTGCTCTTGTGAACCTGACCAGGTCCAGTGAGCTGTGATGTTATCTTCTCCACATCTCAGATAAACTCAAGTGCTTACCGCTTACTTGGGAGGTGATTCCAAGAAATGCCAGTAGAGGGGGTGAGTCCCCCTCCCCCCCCAAAAAAGATACCAATACATATCAGGAAGGCAGTGGGGCTTAGTTCCCTCTGGGATGCTCAGGGAGTAGAGTAGCACACATGGCTCAGAGATTCCCTAACAGGAGCGCGGGAGCTGGGATATTGATACATCATCTTCTTTTTTCCCATTTGTTGAGGATTTCATCTCAAAAACTCACTGCCCTTTGCCTCCTAGTTCTTTCCTCTATTTCCTTTCACTCTCCTCCCACCCCACTATCATGTTTAGCCTCCATTTGGGTTTCAGTAATTCCTCCCGGTTACATTGCTCCTGATCAAACCGTACCAGACTTCCTACACCCTCCTTGCCATTGATTCTCAGTTACTTGTTGTTCCCTTGTCCCTGGGTTTGTTAACACCCACTTCTTTTCCCTTGCCTCCCCTTCTCCCATGTCTCTCCAGAACTGCCGTCCCATTGTTCTCTCTTCCAGCTTGCTTATCCCGCCTATCCCATCCAGATACACATGCAGAGATAACAATATGCAAAAACACAAGATCAAACAAAACAAAGCAACCATAGAAAATAAAATAATAGCTACAACAACAACATATTATATAGATCTAAATACAGGCATGTACGTATATAAATATGTTTATATATGATGATGGGGAAATAGATCTAGGTACATATAATTATAGGATTAGTATTAAGAAAGCATATGGACATTGGGCCTCTATTCAATATAGAAGGGTCATGGGGAGAAGACGGGACAGTGAGGGTGCAGTATAGCATCAATGAAACATACAGCTTTCCTCTGGCTCTTTAGTGCTCCCTACTCTCCCACCCCACACACACTATCATGACCCTAATTCTGCCTTGCAAATCTGGCTAGACCAGAGCATGTACATGGATGCGGATGGGAGCTGGAAACACAGGGAATACAGGACAGAGGAACTCCTTGGGATCAATATTGAGAATAGCCATACTGGGAGGGGAAGGGGAAGGTGGGGGAGAAGGGGTAACCAATCACAATAACCTACCTATAACCCCCTCCCAGGGAGATGGACAACAGACAATGGGGTAAAGTGAGACATCAGGCAGTGCAAGACATGAAAAAAAAAATAATTTTAAAATTATCAAGGTTTCATAAGGGAGAGAGGGAGAGGGAGGAAGGAGGAGGGAAGGGGAAAATGAGGAGCTGATACCAAGGGTTCAAGTAGAAAGAAAATGCTTTGAAAAAGATGATGACAACTTATGTACAAATATGATCGACACAATGGATGTATGGATTGTGATACTAATCGTACAAGCCCCCAATAAAATATATTTTTAAAGATGGATATCAGATGATACCCATAATTTTTCCAAAGACTATATTAATATTATCATATAGTAATAAAATAATATTGAATATATTAGAAAAACCTCACTGCCATTGAGTTGATTCAGATACTTAGCAACCCTATAAGTCATGGAAGAAATGCCTCTTTGGGTTTCCTAGGCTGTAAATTGTTACAGGATGAAACAGCCTCATAATTCGTCCTGGGAACGGTTGTTGGGTTTGAACTACCGACCTTGTAGGCTGGATGCCACCAGCACTCCTTGGTAACTGCAATCTGTGGTTGTTGTTAGGTGCTACCGAGTTGGTTCAGACTCATAGTAACCTTCTGCACAATAGAATGAAGCACTGCCTGGTCCTGGGCCACCCTCCCAATTGTTCTTGTGTTTGAACTCATCGATGCAACCACTGCAGTAATCCATCTGGTTGAAGGTTGCTGCCCTGATACTTTACCAAGCATGATTCTATGCCATTTTCACTGGCTAGGCAGCTTGAGCTCAAATAAGCTCCACTTCAATCATGTATTTCTACCTGTAGAATTCAGTGACATTGATTGCGTTCTTCATGCTGTGCATACATGACCACTATCATTTTCTGAGTTCGTCCATCAACACTAATAGAAACGCAGTGCCTGTTATGGAAAAATTCTCCATGCCTTTCTCTCCCATCCCTGTTAAGCACTAATAAACTTTGGTCTCTCTATATTTGCCAATTTCATATAAGTATAAATGGGATTAGACAGTATTCCTCCTCTGACGACTAACTTGCCCCATTAATATAGTGTTTTCAAGGTTCACCCGGTCGAGGGTTTCAACTTTCCTTAAGGCTGAGTAATGCACCATTGTAGGGTTGGCTATATTGTATCTATTTATCTGTTGATGGGCATTCTGGTGGCTTCCACTTTTTGTCTGTTGTGAACAGTGCTGCAGGGATCCTTAGTGCAAAAGGTGTTCACATTGATCGTATTTTGAACCTATTAACCCAAACCAAACTCACTGCCATTGAATAGGTTTCGACTCATGGCGACCCTACAGGACAGCATAGAACTGACCCCCGCCCCCGCCGTGGATTTCCTAGACGGTAACTCTTTAGGGGAGTAGAAATTCTCCTCTTCAGTTAAATGAAATTATAAATGATGATATTCATGTTACTTGTGGCTTTTTACATTATTTGCTAAGGTGGGTATTTGAAAATGTCTTCTACCTTCGTGGTTCCCATTATGTTTCTATTAGGCAGCTTGGTGGGGAGGGGAGGTCTGTTTTTCCACAGCCTTGCTTGTTTACCATTCTGGTTAGGTGTCCGTGAGTCGTTTTTTGACTATAGCAGCCTGTGTGGTGAACTAACGCCACTCCACAGAGTCTCCCGGGCTGGTGTCTTTTAAAAATCATTTTACTGGGGCTCGTACAATGCTTATCACAACCCATCCATCCATCCATTGGGTCAAGCACATTTGCACATTGGTTGCCATCATCATTCTCAAAACATCTGCTTTCTACTTGAACCCCTGGCATCAGCTCCTCGTTTTTTCCCCTCCCTCCCATATGAACCCTTAGTAATTCATGTCATTATTATTTTGTCATATCTTACACTGTCCAACGTCTCCCCTCACCCATTTTTCTGTTGACTGGCCTCCAGAGATGAGGTTATATGCAGATCCTTGTAATTGGTTCCCTCTTTCTACGCCACCTTCCCTCCATCCTCCTGGTCTCACCCTTCCCACCACTGCACCTGAAGGGTTCATCTGTCTTGTATTTCCTGTGTTTCCAGTTCCTATCAGCACCAGTGTACATCCTCTGGTCCAGCTGGATTTGTAAGGTAGAATTGGGATCATGATAGCGGGGGGGGGGGAGTGTGGGGGGGGGAAGGAAGCATTTAAGGACGAGAGGAAAATTGTATGTTTCATTGTTGCTACACTGCCTGGCCTGGTGTCTTTATAGGAACAAATTCTCAGGTCTTTCTCCCACAGTCCCTGGGTGGGTTCAAACTACCAGTCTACGGCTAGCAGCCAACACCGATCCATTGTGTCTTTGGTTACTGTAAGATGGGAAATAAGTCTCACGGGGGTCCCAATAACTGTCCTGCAGAACCCTTGGGATGGAAAGACCATCTGACCCATGACCAGGGCCAGAGCCTCAGAGTTAAGAAATGGACTGAATTCTCCATTCCTGGCTCACAGGCAGACCTGGTGTTGGGTGTGATCACCTGCGTGGGACTGAGCCTCTCTCTGCTGTGCCTCCTCTTGGCGGCCCTCACCTTCCTCCTGTGCCGACCCATCCAGAACACCAGTACCTCCATCCACCTGCAGCTCTCGCTCTGCCTCTTCCTGGCCCACCTGCTCTTCCTCGTGGGGATGGACAAAACTGAGTCTCGGGTAAGAGTTCTTCCAAATGACCGCTGTCGTGATCAGACCTCACCATCTTGTCTGTGGAGACGTGAGGACAGAGGCCAGAATCAGGGTTGAGGGGTGTAGGGGGAAAGCCAGAGTCCCCATTTCAACTCAGCTCCAAGTTAACTTTGAACAAGACCCATGCTTTCTGAAAGGGCCCTGGCAAGGGCTGAGAGGATGGCATTAGATTGGGCAACACTAGCTGCTGTAACAGAAAACCCCAACATGTCATGTCAGCATCTCGGTGCAGCTCCCCATGTCGTGGAGGCAGATCCCCACACATGGGAACCCTGTGTGTCTCAGAATAGCATTGCGGGGCACAGGGTTCTCACCAGCCAGGATCTTACAGACGTGGATCACCTGGTCTTTCCTCTGAGGTACCTCGGGTGGATTTCAACAACTAACCTTTTGGTTAAATGAGTCTCCATCCATTGTGCCACTCTGTGCTTCATACAATCGTAGTTGAATTTTCCCTTATGTAATAGTCGGTGGGTAGGGAACCTCAGGTTTGCAGGTGTCTGTCGATCCTCCCCCTCAGGCTAGGGGGCGCTGTGCCATATTCCATGTAGGGATTCCAAGCTCACCTCAGAGTTCTTTCCCTTCGAGCTAATGGGAGGACCGAGAGGAAGGCAGAGTCCCACCAGGGAGGTTTTGACAACAGGCTAATCTCTGCCAGGCTCCGAGACCAGCTCATGATCTGTTCCAGTTTGCACTCGTATGTTCTGATTCTTTCCTTGCATCTTCTATTTTCTTCATTGTTCTTTGAGAGAGAAACCACTTGTTGCCTCTCACATGGTCGCTTGAAAGCTCTCAAGACTTCAGTAGCTACTCACCAATGTAAAATGCAGAACATTGACCTTCTGGACCATTATGCCAGTTGACCTTGATGTCCCTCCAAATGATGGTCCTAAGCTCCCCAGCTCAGTGACTCACTCCCTCAAGGCCTTTAGTTAAGGCTCTGAGGTTTTCACAACTTTGGCCTCATATGCTCATGAGTGTAGTCCTGTCTGCTTCCCCACACATGTTCAGCTTATGCGTCTGTCTTTGTGCTCACTTTAGGTTATTTTTGTTAATACTGTGATTGCAGGAGTGTGTCTGACACAGTATATTGTCTGTTGGCCTTGAACTCTTGGGCAGCTCTATGTCTTCTTGGCCTTGGTTATATTGTGCCAACATCCCCTTCATTCTGCATCTCTCCCCCCCCCCCCTTCATTCAAGGTAGGAGTCCTCTCTCCTTCCCCTCCCATCTCTGGTAGCCATCAAAAAAGTGGTTTTGTTTTGTTTCCACTGTGTGAACTTTTTCTTGGCATAGGGTGCTCTCATATCATAGCTGTCCTTTCGTGATTCACTTATTTCAAGGTTCATTGCTGCTCTGAGTCATTTTGTGGATGCATCGTTTTTTTTTGTTTGTTTGTTTCTTTTTAACTTCTTATTGTGACTTGATGGAAAGTTTCCAGGGCAAATTGGTTTTCTAATCAACAGTGTAGATATATTTTGTTCTGCAACATTGATTGCTGTCTCCACCATATAATACTTTCCACTTCTTCCCCATGCTTACTGTGTTCATTGTTTGCATTTGTCCTTCTTTGTTATTCTTTCTTGTCTACTGAACATTACCCTAGGTCAGATGTTTCCGTTTTACCCTATTGAACATTACCCTAGGTCAGATGTTTCCTCCTGTGATGCCTGTTTTTATTGTTCACCCTGTAGGGTTCTCTGCTATTTGGCTGAAAGTGGAACCCTGGGAGTGTGTTGGAAGAAGACAGCTAGATAATTCTTTAGATGGGAGGGTGGAGAGACACTGTCTCACATATCCTAGACATGCTAATAGGAGAAGCAGTTCTTGGAGAAGGACAATAGGCTAGGTAAAGCAGAAGGACCGTGAAAAAGAAGAAAGCCACCGTGATAGACCGAGTTGACTAGAGAAACAAACCCAGAGACACTCATATATGCGTAAGAAAGAGCTTTCTATCAAGAAGTAATTATATATTGAGAAAACATCCCATCCCAGTCCAACTCAAGCCCATAAGTCTTATACTCGTCTAGAAGTCCTCTTCAGATTCACGCAGCCACATGAAATGATGCAGAATACTCTCCTCTTAACTTCTCTTTTGAAGACTGTACACTTTTTTGTTTCTCCTTTTCTAATTGTTCAGCTGATACGTTAAGATATTGATTTTAGTTCTTCTTTTTGGATGTGTGCCTTTATTGCTATACATCACTCTGAGCAGTGCTTTTGCGCTGTCTCAAAGGTTTGGGTAAGTTGTGTTTTCTCTCTTGTTTATCTTGAGAGTTTTCTTTTTTTTAAATTTCACATTTTATTTCTTTTATTACTCAGTAGTTTTGAGCATGGTGTTACTCAGTTTCCATGTATTTGACATTTTCTCCTCTTATCTACCTATTATTGTTTTTAAATGTTATAGTGTTATGATCAGAGAACATGCTTTGTATCAACGTTTTCCAATTTAACAAGGCTTGTTTTGTGACCTAACATGTGTTCTATTCTGGAGTATGTTCCATGTGCACTAGAAAAAGAACGTGTATTTTTGGGAGGGTGTTGGTGTTGTTGGTAGTGGAGTACTTTATATGTCTATGAGGCCAAATTGGTGAATTGTGTTTGTTGTTGAGATCTTCTGTATTCTTAGTTGAGTTTCTGTAGTTGTTCATGCAAATGGGCAACCCATTATACCACCAGAACTTGCACAACCTGCCCTATAGAGTTTCCAAGGTCGTAATCTTCACAGAAATGGACTACCACATACTTGTCCCAAAGAGCAGAAGGTGGGTTTTTACCACTTAGTCTTTCTTTTAGCAGCTGAATGCTTAGTATCTGTTCCACCTTCTCAACACTCTTCCCTCACCAGGTGCTGTGCTCCATGATCGCTGGAGCAATGCACTACCTCTACCTGGCCTCCTTCACCTGGATGTTCCTGGAAGGGCTGCACCTCTTCCTCACCGTCAGGAACCTCAAGGTGGCCAACTACACCAGTGCAGGCAGATTCAACAAGAGGTTCATGTACTCTTTTGGATATGGGATCCCAGCTGTCATCGTGGCTGTGTCTGCAGGTGCCAGGCACACAAACTACGGAACATCTAATCAGTAAGCATGATGGGTGCATGTATGGTGGTGGGAGTGGTGTCCATATGAATAAACCCAAACTCAACCTCTGACTGTCTATTTGTTCTGACTCCTAGCATCCCCAGGCATTACAGAGTAGAACAGCTCAGTTGCTTTCCTTGGAGCAGTTCTTTGTGGGCAGCTGATAGCAAGGCCTTTCCTTCACACTGATCCTGGGTTGGTGTGAATCACCCACCTTTTACTTAGATACTGAGTACCGAACTGATAAATGATCAGAACTTTAAAGAAATTTTTTTCTCTCAATCCATTTTCAGTTGTTAGTTATATTTTAAGCAATTTCTTTTTCAAGCCAGAAATCCCTGGAGCAATGGTTTTCAGCATCTCTGCAGTTGGATTCTTTTGATACTTCGAGGAAGTAGGCAGGAGCCTATTTCCAAAGACAAATGTAAACAAACAAACAGAAAACCCCAATCTATGGTCATTGAGGTGATTCGGACTCATGACAACCCCGTTTATTAAAGAGAACTGAGCTCCACAGGGTCTTCTTAGCTGTAATATCTAGGGAATGAAATTAAACACCTGAATGCTCCCTGAAACACTGGTGGTTCAAACTCACCCAAACAGCTCCGGAGGACATAGTCTTGGCAACCTGCTCCTATAAAGACAGCATATAGAATCCCCTGGAGAAATTCTACTCCATCACATGGGAGATGCTATGCATTGGGATCCACTCCAGGGCACCCAACAACAAGAATAATGATTTGGCACAGGTAGGTAGGTTGAAATACCCAATCTCCAGGTTGACAAACAAAACAAACTCACTGCCAGCAAGCTCATTGTGACTCATAGCAACCCGAGTGGATGGAGAAGAGCTGCTCTTGTGTGTTTTTGAGACTGTAACTCTTCACGGGAGTAGAAAACCTTGTTTTCTTCCTGAGGATCTGCTGATGGGTTTGAACTGCTCACCTTGTGGTTAGCAGCCCAACTCATAACCCACTGCACCATTCTTAGATTAGTAACCTAATATAGTTATGCACACCATGTTGGCTACCACTCCAGGAAACGTGAGGACAGGATAGTAAATCTGTGTCTACATATTAAGGACTGGTGGGCTACATGTTCTGGTATGATGCTGAGTAGGTTGAGGGTGACTTCTAAAAGGGAAACAATAACAGTCATAAGAACAACTCTGGATGATCTCTGGTGCACCAAGGACAGTGCTTTCCATGTGCAGTATTTCATGTCAGGCTCCACTGATCAAACGAAGCTGACACAGGTTATTCCTCCTGTACAGCACTAAGTCCATCTACTGAACCTCCCCTAGGGCACTGCTGAAAAGAGAAACAGTTGACATTCTCTCCAAATAGTGCTCTCCATAGCCATGGCTTATTGGTCCTCGGTAGAAGTTTCACCACCCACCCAACTACCACTTTGTGGTTGTATGGTGGCTTGCATTTTGCTGGAAGCTATGCTACTGGTCACTCACATATCCATAAACTCACCCGTGATGGACAGGCGTAACAGAAGGTTCAGATCAGGGCATCTGGTGATCTACTTGTGAAAATCAGCCAAGGCGAAACCTTCGGATCCCCACCTAACTTCTTCAATCTAGAGCTAAAAAATGAGCCCTCTGGATTGGGAGGCACTCAAACGACACCATGTCCACAAGAATGGGCTCAAACGTGCCAACCAGTGTGAGGATGGCACAGGACCAGGCCATGAGGTAGTTCTTCTGCTGAACCAGGGGTGCCATGGATCCAAGCAGACTCGGTGATGGCTAACAACAACAATAAAGATGCTGCAAAATCTTTGTAAACAAGAGTTAGCTAAAGGAGTTGATATCCTGACAAGGGCTTCGGTTAGGAGGTAGGTGTGTACGTGCAGAAACAACGTGTGTAGCATTGTCCTTGAAGCTAAAAGAATTGCCATGTCCTGAGCTTGAACCCTCTGCACCAGAATGATTCTGCAGATGCAATAGACAGCAGGGCCAATCAGGAACTGGCACACGTTTTCCATAAAGGGCTGCAGGGTAAGTGCTATGTGTGCTTTTGCAAGTCTTGCTACAAGTACTCACATCTTCCAGTGTGCTGTGAAAGCAGCCATAGACAACATGTAAATGCATGGGTGTGATTGTGTTCCAATAAAACTTTGTTTACAAAAACTAGCGCTGGGCTGAATTTGGGTCATGGGTCATTGTCGGCCAGCTCTGGGATAGAACATAAATAGGGGAGATTTTTCTGTTCACTGAGCACTGGAGACAGCTTACTTGTGACTATTATTAGAGTCATAATGATAGATCCCCTTTCAGAATAAGCTCGACTAACTCAGCCAATGCAAGTCATGCCCGAATAAAAGGATTTGGGGGACACAATGCTGGCCCTTAATATATCCTTAATTAGTGTTAGCTGTTTATAGGACTGCACATGTTATTATCTTTACTGTTTTTACAGTACAGCAATCTTCTCTGCAATAACCACATGTATATATCCACATATATCCACACGTATATCCTTTACAGTAAAAATGTGGTTATTGCAGAGAAATAAATATATATAAATAAAAATATATATATTATAAATTAAAAAAAATATGTTTTATTCATCACCACTCAGTATATTCTGACTTCTAGCGACCCAGTAGGACAGAGTAGAACTGTTCACACGGGTTTCTGAGATTCCAGTTTGAATGGGAATAGAATGTTTCATCTTTCTCCTGTGGAAGCTGCTGGAGATTCAAATTGCTGACTTTTGGGTTAGTAGTCTGGTGTATAACCCACCATGCCACCAGGGCACCTAAAACACATAAGTACACACATGTAAATACAATCTTACATGTGTACATATGCATGAGGTGGCTCCAAAAGGTTCACGGGAAAAGGGAATTAAAGATAACAAAATATTTTCCATCTGTTTTACATGAATAATTCAGTGTCATTAATTATGTTAATCTCTTTCCACTTCCAAAAATTTCCATCCTCCTCCACAGAAGCTCAGAAGGATCCCCAGTGGTGTAGTGGTTATGCATTGGGCTGTGATCTGTCTGGTCAGCAGTTCAAAACCACCAGCAGCTCTTCAGGAGAAAGACTGGGCTTTCTACCCCCTTAAACTGTTACAGTTTGGAAGTCCACAGGGTTTCATTTTGAGTCAGAATTGACTCAATAGCAGTGAGTTTGTTTGTTTTGCGTTCATAGAAGCTGAGTGTCCCCTAAGCAATGACTCCCTTTCTCATCCACACACTCACCCCCAGTAACCACTCAAAAAAACTTTTGGTCTCTCGACGCTTGCCTATTCTTGATATTTTATGTAAGTAGGACTATACAATATCTGTCCTGTGTGACTGACTTATTTCACTTGGCATATTTTTTTTCTAAAATGATACACATCATAATATGTATCAGGATATTGATTTTTCTTTATGGCTGAATAAGAATACTCCATTGTACGGATGAACCACATTTTGTTCATCCATCCCTCTCTTGATGGGCACTTGGGTTTTGGGTTCTCTTCACCGTTTGGCTATTGTGAACCATGCTGCAGCGAGTACCTGTGTACAAGTATCTGTTTTTAACTACATTTATTGAGCCTTATTTCTACAACACACTGAAGTTTAAGTACGTGCCAGACACTTTAGCCAAATGCTTTATGTGCATTTTATTATTGAATCTTCCCAACAATTCTGTTGGCCTTATTTTACACTAAGTAGAGGAAATGGAAACTGACAGCATAGATCCTGTCTGTGGGTGGCCAACTTGGGCCCACATCTGATATTATCTAATTATCCACGTCCTGAACTCATGACTCCTGCCATTGTTTGTCAAGGAACCCTAGTGGTGTCGTGGATTATGGGTTGGTTGGACTGTATTCCTCAAGGTCAGCAGTTTGAAACCATGAGCTACTCTGTGTGAGAAAAATGAGGTTTTATGTTCCCTTAGGGATTGATAACTTCAGGAACGTGCAGGGCAGTCCTACACGATCCTGTAGAGTCTCTATGAGTTGGAGCCAAACTGAGGGTTGGTTTTTCCATTGCTCCCAGTTTGCTAGGCCACCATGAGCTCAAGTCATCGACTTCTCCTGAAGGCTCAGGTTCACTCAGAGGTGCACTGGAGGAAAGGCAGGGTGTCCAACTTCTAGAAACCCAGCCATGGGCCACCAAGAGGAGGACAGTTCTATTGTGACCTAGATGGGGACCACAGGAAACCAGAATGAATTTCAGCGGCAACTGGTAGTTGTGGTGGTGACGGTGATAGATCCCCTAGTCTGTGTAAAGAAAATGCCCCATCTTCACATGAGAGCTGGAAAAGGGGAAGATGGTGTCTGACTATCGCTTAATGCTGACTTGGCAGGACCTAAAGAGGAAGCAAAGAACACTCAGTGATCTCAGCTCCTCGTGACCCGAAACCACTCTGTCTTTATGGCACAAAGAGGAAAACGTTTCCAGAAAGTGTCCAGAAAGTGATGATGTCTCATGATTGTGAGTGCTTACTATGTGTAAGCTACAGTGCAATGGCTTTGTGTTTGTTATCATCTGCAAACCGCGGCTTGAGTCAAGAGCACTCAGTCTTCAGAGTGATATCATTCCCTTTGAATTGTGGTGATGGAGAAGCTTATGGAACATGCCAAGGATTGCCAGAGGAATGAATGAAAATTGTCTGAGATCATATCCACCTAACATACTCCTTAGGAGCGAGCATTGGTGAGACTTCATCTCACTTACTTTGGATGTGTAACTAGAAGCGACCAGTCCTTGAAAAGAGGAATCATTCTTGGTAAAGTAAAAGGTCAGCAAACAAGAAAAAGATTTTCGAGGAGATGAATTGGCACCGCAGTTGCAACGATAGTCTCAAATAGCAATGAGGATGGGGAATAAGTGGGCAGGTGGGGCTTTGGTCTGGTGTGGATGGGGTCACTATAAGTAGAGCCAAATTGAAGGCAACTAATGACAAGGCTCTACGGTCCATTTATCTCTCATGTCAATAAGGCACATTGGTGCAATCAGCAGCAGCAGCTCAACTTACTCACCTACCACACTAACAATTAGGTAACTTGTCAACTGGTGGGAGGGAGGAGAGATGGGATTTAAATCCAGGCTATTTGGCATTCAAGTCTATCTGGAATCTTCTCAGCAAGAACTAGTCACCTGAGGTAGTTAGTTTATTGTGCCAACCTGGCCAATAAACACATGTGGAGTTAATTGAAGGGAAGAGGGATAATTGGCTCAGTAAGCCTCGCCTTTCTTGTTCTCATTTCTTTTGCTTTCTGATGGTTGGACCAGGGTGCAACTACCTTAGCCACTTCCCTGCTTCAGCTGGCCAGGCTCAGTTCCTGCAAGACATCCCTGAGGAGAAGCCACATGGTACCCTGATGCAGCCCTGGGTGCTGGAGCAGCCGTGTGGAGACCCCTGCCAACGCTGAGATGCTTACGCGTTCACTGATTTGGCTTTCCTCCTGCAGTCGGTGTTGTAGTGTGTGTTTTGTGAGGTGGAGGAGGATTTTGTGGCTCGGTGTCAGATATATGGGTTAATGTTGGACTTGTAGGCTTGGGCAGCACTGGGTTGGGATGTTTTCTTGATGTGCATTTAACTTTTATATAAAACTCTCTTTTATACATGAGTTTCTATGGACTTGTTTCTCTAAAGTTCCTAGACTAACACATCACCTTCTATTGAAGAGCAGGCAGCTAAAGCTTTGTGTTTTCTCTCTTGACAGTTGCTGGCTGAATCCTAAGAATGACTTTATTTGGAGCTTCAAGGGACCAGTGGCTGTCATTATCTTGGTAGGTAAATGGGGCAGGTAGCTATTGGTGTGCTAGGGAGCCTGGTAAAAGAGTCTGGTGGCATAATTTGTAAGTCACAAGACTGCTAACTGAAAGTTCAGTGTCTAAGCCTTTCAGGTGATGGTACAGGGGAAAGACATGCAGACCGGCTTCTGTAAAGATCAGTCTAGGAAACTCTACGAGGCAATTCTCCTCTCGTTTTGAGTATCTCTGAGTCAGAATCAACGAACTGGAACACAACAACAATGGCAGAGCTGGGTTGCTCAGTCAGAGAGAATATAGTTTATTAGCCATTACCATAGGAATGTTATGTTGATGCGGACATTTAGCCTAATGTGATCCATCCTTCACCTGTGAAATACAGTCTCTGCTAGGCTTTCCCTAGCAAGAGCTCAGTGGTGAACACACTATGTTTAAGAATAATTTCTCTAGCTAAAAAGCAACAAAGCCCACAGGGAAGAAGCACACCAGCCTGTGTGATCATGAGGTGTTCATGGGAGCAGGTATCAGGCACCAAAGACCCAGAACAAAAAATCATATCAATGTGAATGAGGGGGAGGGTGGAGTGAAGACCCAAAGCCCATCTGTAGACAACTGGACATCCCCTTACAGAAGGGTCATAAGGAAGAGAGAAGCCAGTCAGGGTTCAGTATAGTACTGAAAAAACATACAGTTTCCTCTAGTTCAGGGGTTCTCAACCTGTGGGTCGTGACCCCTTTGGG
This sequence comes from Tenrec ecaudatus, assembly GCF_050624435.1. Lineage (NCBI taxonomy): Eukaryota > Metazoa > Chordata > Mammalia > Afrosoricida > Tenrecidae > Tenrec > Tenrec ecaudatus. Next base: position 7,074,325 of record NC_134530.1, read on the forward strand.
GGGTCGAACGGCCCTTTCACAGGGGTCACCTGATTGATAACAGTAGCAAAACAACCATTATGAAGTAGCAACGAAAATAATTTTATGGTTGGGGGGGTCAACACAACATGAGGAACTGTATTAAAGTGTTGTGGCATTAGGAAGGTTAAGAACGATTGCTCTAGTTCTTTAATGCTTCCTTCCCTCCTCCCCCACTATCATCACCCCAATTCTACCTTACAGAGCATGTACACTGTTACAGATAAGAGCTCGAAACACAGGGAATCCAGGACAGATAAGCCCCTCAAGACCAATAATGGGAGTAGCGATTCCAGGAGGGTAAGAGGAAGGTGGGGAAAGAAAGAGGGAACTGATCACAATGATCAATATATAGCCCCCTCCCTGGGGACAGATAACAGAAAATTGGGTGAAGGGAGACAGAGGTCATGTGAGAAATGAAAAGAAACTATAAATTATCAAGGGTTCATGAGGAAGAGGTGTGGGGGAAAATGAGCTGATACCAAGGTTTCAAGTAGAAAGAAAATACTTTGAAAATAAAAAAATGGCAACATATATATAAACGTGCTTGACACAATGGATCGATGTATGGATTGTGATAAGAGCTGTAAAAGCTCCAGTCAAAAAAGACTCATCTCAAGAACTTTGAACATGTTGCTAGGAGAGCCCAGTCCCTGGAGAAGGACATGGGGCTTGGTAAAGTGGAGGGTCAACCCAAAAGAGGAAGACCCTCAAAGATGGATCGACACCGTGGCTGCAATAATGGGTCAAACATAAGACCAATTGTGAGGAGGGTCTAGGACCAGGTACTGCTTCCCCCTTCTGTGAAAAAGGTCCCTGGGGGTCGGAACTGATTGGGTGGCACCTGACACAACACCAACAGCAGGTTTAAGATGTCTTTGAAAGACTCCTGTAAGATGTCAGGTTGCTTGTTCTTGGTGTTGTGCCATGGAGCTGATTCTCGGTCCTCCCATCGGTTATGGCACTCCACTGAGATCTTTTCCAGAAGTAGCTCAGCAGGCCTTCTGTTCCACAGTGCTATTGGGTGGGTTGCCATTTCCAACATTTTAGCGGAAAACAAAAACGAAAACCTGATTTGTGGGATTCAAAGGAGTCAGATAAACTAAAACTCTAAACACACTGCAGTTGAGTCAGGTTGCCAATGGCTCTCAACATCGTGCAAATGAATGGGTGTGGCAGTGTTTCAAGGAAACTTTATGCACAAAATCAAGTGATAGAATGGTTCGTGGGTTTGACACGTGGACAACTGCACACCCCACTTTGGAGGTTCTTCCTGTCCATATTGAAGTGATCAGGGCTGGCCCACACACCTGATTCCCTTCTCTCCTACACTGCCTTGGTGATTTCCAGCTGATGGCATTTGGTGATTACTGAATAAGGGCATTGGTGACTCAGTGGAGAATTCGTGTCCATGCAGGCAGCCAGGGGACATTCCCATCCAATACAGCTGAGGGGCAGTCAATGCCCTCCTGGCAGTGGAGGCTTCTGTGCTACTACGGTCCTGATCAGGTTTCAGCAGGGCTTTCAGACTGAGGCAGACTAGGAATAAAGGCAAACTACTGCCCCAAATTAGCCAATGACAACACGACTCTCTAAGCTGCAACCTATCATGGGGATGGTGCAGAGTTTCATTGTGCATGAGATCGTGATAAACTTGGCAGGGAAACTGGACCATTCCCTAGGCAGTTTAGTGTATCCAAAAGCAAACTGTTGGTTTGAATGATTCGTCCAGGTTGCTTCTTCCTCAACCAAGTCAATGGAACCTTCATTCTCCCGAACCCTTGGTTTAGTAACCTTGACTTCTCTCATCTCTCACCTGTCAATTCACTGGCAAACACTGTCATTTTCCTGGTCTTTAGTCTGCTGGTCCATTATTGCAGCTATTTCATATTTTAAAGACCTCATAATCTAGAGGTCTACCATTCTAACATTATATCAGACATTATTACTCAATTTTGATCCATAGGATTGTCACACAATAACTTTCAGAACTCAATCAACAGGCCTTTTTTCCTTGTCTGATTTTGTCTGGAAATATGCCTCCACTGAAATATGCCCACCTTGGGTGATGTAGAAATGCCATCAGCATAGCTTTCAGCACCATGTTACATGCAAGCCAGTACAGCCGAACACACTGCCCACAGTGGTGATCAGGTCAAGTTGGAGGCAAGTAATGGGCTTAAAAGACCATTCTAAGTTCATTTTTCATACCATTTCCCCAGGTCAATTCGGTTTTCTACTCCATAATTCTATGGGTTTTGAGAAGCAGACTTTCTTCCCTCAATAAGGAAGTTTCCACCATTCAGAATACCAGGTAAAGAAGCAGCAGACTCAGTAGGACTCACTGAGTTATCTTTAAGCTGTGTTTCTGAAGGATCACTCTGTCTGGGGAAGAAAAAAACACCAGAAATAGGCGAAATAGGGTTTCCTGGGACTGGAGGAAGAGTATGTCATGGGAACCTGCAGAAGAAGGAAACAGTAGGATTTCCAGGTGACGTGCTGCCCTCCTTACATTGCTTGTGCAGCAAACACTCACTCAATGTCTCCTGAGTGTGGGATGGTCCTCCAGGAAATCAGTGCATTGAATGTCAACGTGATCCATTTCCCTAAGAGCCCACTACTTCTGGACTCCATTCTCCTTGGTTGTAGCCACCCTGTTCTCACTGGTTTGGACCCAAAGTATTAAAAATAATGATTACATTCTGAGTATCTGGTTTGATGAAGCCTGTGGATGACCGTGAAAGCCCAAGATCCATGGGCAGCCTCCCCACCTGGGTTAAGCTCCGGAGAATCCCCTGTAGCCATTGACCGGGGATGTGAAGAAGCCCTGCTCCCAGGCAGTGCAATGGGAAGTGCATTAAGACTGAGGGAGTCCTTTGGATTCATCTTAAATTTGCTCTAGTTTATTTTTTTATTTTCTGCTTTTGTTTAGATTGAGGTCTTTCTGTGGTTTCTTTTGTAATTGTTTTTGAGGGGGGTTAGATATTTTTTCATCAGATGAAAATCTTGAGAGATGAATCTATAGAGACAGTATGTAGATTAATCGTATCTTGGGGTAGTGACTGGGGAGGGTGGGGAGAAGTGGGGAGTGAGTAGCAGTGATATAAGATTAGATTCTGCAGTTGACTGTGGCAATGAATGCATACAATGCTTGAAGCACTGAAATATGTGGTATGGGAATAATATGCCAATTAAACCGAAGAGAAAGAGTGGTAACAAACAATTAGTTGGAATTGACATGATGACATATGGGGAGTCCCCAAGTGATACAAACAATTAAGCTCTCAATTACTAACCAAAAGGTAGGCAGTTTATACCCACCCAAAAGCCCTTTGGAAGACAGACCAGCTTCTGAAAGTTCCCAGTTTTGAACCCTCCCCACCCCCAGGGAAAGTTCTACTCTTTTCACTGGGGCGGCCATGTGTTCAAATGAACTTGGCAGCAATCAACAATCATAACAGACAAGTATATGATTTTTTGTGATATAGGTGTATTACACTTCAAATACATTGCATTTAGGTCTTGTTATGATAATGAAATAATATCTAAAAGTAAATAAAATAAAACAATAAAATATAAATATTTCTGATATTGACTTTTTAATATAAAGTAATATTGCTTATATATGTTACATATAAGCAAACAAAAGATATTGCAAACAGAGTATATTTATTATAATAAGTGATATATTACACAAAAGGAAACAAATAGTTGCCATCCACTGGATCCCAGTTCATGAGGCATACGACTGCACTCCGCTGGGTTTTCAATGGCCCTGACCTTTCAGCCTTCCTCTGAGGCACCTTTGAGTGGGTTTAAGGCACCAACCTTTAGATTAGCAGCTGAGGACTTGACTGTTTGCATCACAAAACTCAGTGCTGCGTAATGGTGATTATTGGTTCTCTTTCTGTTCCTAGACTCATGACATTTAAAGCCATTGCTCAGCTATTTATCCTGGGCTGTTCCTGGGGCTTTGGTTTTCTTATGTTGGAAGCAGTGGGGAAGACGGCGGGATTAGTTATGACCTACATGTTCACCATCATCAACGTCCTGCAGGGAGTTTTCATCTTTGTGGTGCACTGTGTCCTGAATCGCCAGGTAAGTCTACTTATCTCCTCTCTTGCTAACAAGCTCCCAACTCTTACTGAATGGTTATTCACACTCTTACCCTCCTCTGACCCTTTCTTTTTGTATTTTTGATGTGCTTGAATTCTTGGTAGAAGTGGTGCTTGGGTCTGCCATGTGCTTTGGGTCTCATCTTTTTAAGCATCCTAGCGTATCACTTGAGTGTTCTAACAGTGAGAATAAGGTTAATTGTGCTGCTGTAACAATAACTCTCCCTTACTGATCAAAAGGGGGAAATGTGAATTAGGATTTCCAATATCATGGAATCCAGAATTTCTGGAGCACATGAGGCTGGAAGTTGCACTCCCTGAAACCATTGCCCTGAGATAATTTTTAATCTGTAACCTGAAGGAAGGTGTATTATGTTCTTTTAAATATTTATCTATATATAGTAAAATTAGTGACAGCATCTTGAAAGTTGAAAAGAACTTAGAGGACAGTGAGCTATGTTAATGGTGGTGGAATAATTTAGAAAAAAGCTAGTAAGAATGATATTCAATGTTTCTGAACTGAATTGGTGTGTTTTGATGTGTATATTTTCCACACACGGTTAACACACACAGAGACACCAAATATGCCTCCCCCAATGTCAATTGTTTATAACATCAATTTTATTTCTGACTTGTGTTACGTACCTGGGGTTTTACTCACATAGTGTTTGCTCTGGGAGCAGCCCAGTGTAGAGCATTGGCGATCTTGTGGCTAAAGAAAAGAGATTGAGGCAAAGAACAGCTTTGTTCTCCTGAAGCTTTTGATTAGAAGTAACATATATCACTCCCACCCTGATTTCATTGGCCAACGCAAGCCATTCATCCATACCTGAATTCATACCGATTATTCAGATCTTGGATGATATATTATTCTCCTGTAGTGAGGTGAACTATTGGGATACTGAACTATGTGATACAATCTACTGTAAGTGCAAAGGGACTTTAGCTTGAATCCAAGTCTTTGCATGGACTATTTAGTGTGACATTGGATGAGTTGTTTATCCTCTCTGAATCTGTTGTTGTTGCTGTAGTTATTTTATGCCTGCAAAGGCAGCAAAACCTATTCTGTGGATTGAAGATTAATTTAGATAATGTCATATGGCAAAGACTAGAAACTCAAAAACTCACTACCATCAAGTGGATGCCAACACATTTGGACCCTATAGGACAGGGTAGAACTGCCCCTGGGGCAGTTCAGAGCCTGCAACTCGTTCAGGAAGTAGAATTCTTCCTCTTTCTCCCGAGGAGTCACTGCTGGGTTTGCACTGCTACATTTGAGTTAGCAGCCCAATGTGTAACCACGACACCCCCAGGGTACCCCTTGAGTCTCACAGAGGGTCATTAGTTTAATTTTATGGTAATTTTCTGAAGGTAATTGTAAAGTTATTGCAGCAATACACTGACAGGAGAATCGCAATAAATTCAAACTGGGTTCAAAGGAAGACATGGAAAAGTGTGTATGGTTCCGTTTTTGAAGGAACATGGATCTCGGCTGAAGACCGAGAATTCCAGAAAGATGTTTGCCTGCATCTTACTGTGCAAAACATTAGACCATTGGACTGATGAGAAATTATGGGTGCCATCGTGAGAACGGTCTTCCCAGAGCACTTGAATTGTGCCAATGAGGAACCTGTACATAGATCAAGAGACAGTCATTCAACTAAAGCAATGGAATACTGCATGGTTCAAAGCCAGGAAAATTCTTTTAGGTTGGACCCTTTCAACACGCTCCTTCAATCAGTAAGCTGAGCTAGTAATCCAAGAGGCTGGGCATTATGAGAAGAATGTGGCACCAGGATTGGAGGAAGACTCATTAACAACGGAGATACACAGATAATATAACTTTGCTTGCTCATCAGGAAGAGGATATAACACATTTACTTATGAAGATCAAAACTACCGCCTTCCCCAAACAAAAGAAAACAAAACAGAAAAAAATGCAGACCTCAATGTGGATCAGATATGAACATAAAACTTCAAAAATCAAACTCACGACCATGGTGTCAATGCCACTTAATAGCTACCCTATAGGACAGGGTACACTGCCCCCAGTAAGACTCTGAGACTGTAGCTCTTTGGGGGAGTAGAAGGCTCCATCTATCTCCAAGGAAGAGCTGGTGATTTTGAACTGCTGACCTTGTAGTTAGCAGCCCAACATGTAACGACTAGATAAAGAACAAAAATTCTGTCAACTGGACTAAAAAGAAAAGCATGATTAACAGAGAAGCTATTGATGTTGTCAAAGCTTTTGATCTATAGTCAACCTCCAGGATGCAGTGGTCAAGAATTCAAAGGATATATTGCATTAGGCAAATCTACAAGAGACCTCCTTTAAGTGTTAAAAAGCAAAAATATTACTTCCTAGACTGAAGCGTTCCTGACGCAAACCAGGGTATTTTCATTTGCATTGTGGGTATGGGAGGCTGGACAGTGAAAAAGGAAGACAACGATAATTGATCCCTTTGAATTATGGTGTTGGCAAAGTACTATTAAACATACCATAGGCTTCCAGAAAACGAACAAGTCTGTGCTGAAAGAAGACATCCAGCCTGCTCTTTAGATGCGAGGATGATGAGATGTCGTCTTCCATACTCTGAGAATGTCAGGAGAGATCAGCCCCTGGAGAAGGATGTCATGCCTGGTAAAGTAGAGGTGCTGAGAAAAAGAAGATGGCCAAGATGGATGAACACAGTAGCTGCAACACTGGGCTCAAACATAACCACTGCGAGGACGGCACAGTGCATAAGATTGGTGGGAGTTGGAAATGATGCAATGACACCTTCCAACATTATAATGTTTCTCTTCATGTAGATTAGGAATAACTTTCATAGCTTTATCCTTGGTGGTTGAGTAGAACTAACAGCAGCCTCAAAGAAATCAAATTAAGGCTTCATTAATTCCTTTCCAGTCTTGTAGTGCCTTCTGAATGCTTGATACTCCCCATACACAGAAGTCAAGTGCAATTTGCATGTGTTGGCAGCATGCTGAGTATTAACTATTTGTCAGTCATCTTTAACAAGTTAAGGAAATTCAAGGAAGGTGCCTCATGGGAACACAGGGGTGGTCCGTGCTAGGACTCTTGAATAAGCATGGTAAGATTTTGAATGCTGGGTGTGCGACTGTGGACAAGTCTAGTAACCTCCAAGAATCTCAACTTGTTCATTGTTCACTGAGGACGAGAGAACACCTTCTTCATCAAGTCACATGGCCAAGTGCATGTGAAGTACCCGGAACAGAGGTTGTTATGGCTGTTGGATCCCCTTGAGTCCATTTTGACCATGGAAACTCCATATGACCTTGAAGAACAGCCCTATAAGTTCCCTAGGCTGTAATCTTTATGGAGTCCCGGCCTGTCATTAGTGATGGGGTGGGCTGCTAACCTCAGGGTCAGTGGTTGGAAACTCCCATCCACTCTGAAGGGGGAAAAACGAGGTTTCCTATTCCTGTAAAGATTTGCTTTCTCAGAAACCCACAGAGGCAGTTCCACTCTGTTCTGTAGAGTCACTTGCTGTGAGTCAGAACCAGCTCGATGGCAGTGAGTTGCTGAGTTTAATCTTCATGGAAGAAGATTAAGGGCCGTTCTTTTGTGTGGCTGCTGGGTGCACTGGAAGCACCATCCTTGGGTGAGCAGTCAAGTGTGGGACCTTTGCCCTCCCAGAACTTCCAAAACCAATCCTACTGCCATTGCGTTGATTCCAACTCAGCTGCTCGGTATAGAGTTTCTGAGGCTGTAGATCTTTATGAAACAGGCAGTCTCAACTTTCTCCCATGGAGCAGCTGGTGGGTTTCAACCGCTGACCTTGCAGTTAGCAGTCCTGTGTTTACCCGAGTGTTTAATGAACGTCAGCCTTTGTCTTCATCATCACCATCACCTCTATCATCATCATCATCATCATCATCATCATCATCATCATCATCATCATCATCTCCTTCAGTCCTGACCACAATCACCTCATTACCTCCATCCTCATCACCACGTGCATCACCACCATCCTCATCTTTATCATTATGTGCACCTTCAGCATCTTCAAAGAGAGCCCTTCTGGTGCCTGACTGTTAGCACCTTTTGTCTAGCTGAGGAAGTTTAATCAGAGTAAAACGAACCCATATGAGCACGGCCATGATCAGACAGAAAACCCCCGAAAGAGCAGTAGGGAGTGGGGCTTGGCATCATAGTGTCTCCTGCAAAGCTCTGGGTGTAATGCAGCCTCGATATGCTTCCCATTTCCAGGTGCGAATGGAATACAAGAGATGGTTTGAAAGGATGCAGAAAGAGGTCGAAATGGAAAGCACTGAGCTGTCTCCATCTACCAACCACACCAAGATGGTAAGAACACTCCTGTGGCCACTCCCCCCAACCCCCAATGCCATGTATAGTCTTCTGAGCCAAACAGCTGGTGCCATAAGGAGACCCCAGTTCCTTGATTGGAAAGAAAATGGAAATCAAATTTGATGCCTGTAATGAGGCAGTGGATGTTACTGGGGTGGGGGGTGAGGGTGGGAGAGAGGCGCACCCAGAAAAGCCCCTCCTTCTTGCCTTCCTCTCCCCTTCCCTGCCATCTTCCTCTACCTTTTATCTTCCCTGCCTCCCCTCTGTCTCTCTCTTCTCCTCCCTTTCTTTTTTCCTTCCTCACTTCTCTCCCCCACCCCATACACCCTTCCCACAAATATTCAAAGGATCTATAAATGTCATCCTGTAGGTAACAGATACTAATTGAGTGTCTATTATGTTACATGCAATGCTTGGGATGTGTAGAAGGAATTACCACTTGATTGATACTCACAGCTGTCACCATTTTCATGTTTAAGTGGAGCTTGGATTGGGCTGCACATTGCAAGGTTAAAATCAGTGTCAAACCACCAGCTGCTTCGAGGGAGAAAGATGGGGCTTTCTACTTCCGTAAAGAGTTGCAGTCTCAGGACATGCCAGGAACAGGTCTGTCTTATCAGGCTGCAATGAGTTACCATCAACTCCATGGCAGGGAGTTTGGTTTTCATTTTGGATTGGCATCCCAGATCCATCAGGTTGTCTAAACTTAAGAAAGTGACTTACTTTCATGTGTCTCACGCTCCTCATCATTAAATAGGGATAATTAGAATTATCTGTCTCATTGTGACGTTTGAGTGAAGTCATGTAAAAGCTTAGAATGCTCCTGGCATACAAGAAGACCAGTATGATTGGTAAAAAAGAGGAAATGGTAATACAAACTAGGGAGAACTACTATCATTGGTGTTCTTCTGGGTAGAGACTGTAGAGCAGCAGTTACTGAATGCTGAACCTTCCAGAAGTTCTAGCTTACCATCTCTAAGCATGCTCAAATTCACTCACTGCAATAGAGTTGATGCTGACTCATAGTGACTTTAAAGGACAGGGCAGAACTACCCTTATGGGTTTCTGAGACTGTGATTCTTTATGTGAGTTAACAGTTTCATTGCTCTACATCCTCCCCACCCTCACACACACACAAACTAAATCCACTGCTATCCACTCTTGACTGATTCATAACAGCCCTACATTTGATTTCTGAGGCTGTGAACCTTTAACAGGGTTAGATAACTTCGTCTTTCTTCTTTAGAGTAGCTGGTGGATTTGAACCACTAACCTTGCACTTAGCAGTCCAATAGGTTCAGAAGGTTACCAGGCCTTGAAGTTTTTAACTTTCCAGGGGCTGATTTCTCTTTGGAGCTACTGGATGGTGTAAACAGTGCACTCAATGGCCACCCCAAAAGTTGCCGTTTCAAGTACCCCTGAGAGGCACCATCCTTGGAAGAAAGGCCTGGCTACCTACTTCTGAAAACTCTGCCATTGCAACCCATGTGAGCACAGTCCTATCCTGACCCCCATGGGGTTACCAGGAGCCATAGTTGACTGGAGAGCAAATGGTTTGGTTTGAGAATTTCACTTCAGCCTTTTTCTATATTGCTTCCCTCAATTAGGAGGAACGAGAAGTCAGCAGAGTTTGTACCTAAAAGAGGCACAAGATCCCTCTTCTGTCCAACCAGAACCACCGACTCATCTTGTCCTGAGCTTTGGACAAAGACCAGAAATGATCTGCAGGACCATCGATGGCGCCCTTAGTGGTCACACATGGATGGGACATATGCCGCCATGTGCATCTTCCCTGCTAAAAGCTTTAACTTCTTCCTTTATTGGCCTCTCTCTCCCTACAAAGAATGGGACACATGGAGAATTCTTAGAACCAGCATCCCATTGTGGGCCACAAGTCATTAAAAGCTCAAGAGATACCTTCCACTTATTTTTTTATTTTTTGGTATCTCATTTAAAAAAGAAACCATCAAAATATACACAGCAAAACATTGGCCAATTCAATAGTTTCTACATGTACAATTCTATGGCATTGATTACATTCGTCAATCTGTAAAATCATTCTTCCCCCTGTTTTCAGAATTATTTTCCCCATGAACATGAACTTACTGCTCCATAACCTCTAAGCGGACCTTTTGAGTTACTGGTGTCATTTGATCCCATATAGGTAGGCCTTAGAGGAGCACAATGCTCAAGGTAGACATTCTTTACTAGACAAACTTGACTATTGTGTGGTTTTAAGACTTCAGGGCATATTTTTGGTTTAATGATCTCAGAGCATTAGGCTCCACCTCCATGACTCCAGAATGTCTGAATTCCTTGAGATTTTGAAACTGCCCTGAATTTCTCTCCTCTGATCAAGATTTTTCCACAGCATCTTTGAGGAAAACATTCAGTAATGTTAACCGAGCACCATCCAATTCTTCAGACTTCATGGCAAAGGAGGCAGCTGTTCATCGAGACAATGAACCACATATTTCATATCCCCTCCTTCCTCACTCTCCTTCCTCAGTTGCTCCAGCTGAGTAGAGATCAATTAGTGTGCCTTACATGACTTGCAAACGTATTTGGTCAGAGGCACTGAGAACAGCATTGGATCAGTGAGCTGGGATGTCGCAAGGGATGCGCTTTAATGATGAGGGCAATGAGTGGAGTCCTTGGACCTCTGCGACCACCAAAGTTTGTTTCACAGCACCTCTCTGGCCTCTGCCTCTCCCTATTCCTCTCTCTGATTTGTGTAGTGTTGAAGTGTGTGCTGCCAAAGATCTTGCGTAGCTCAGCCCTTGCCTAGTGCAATGCTGTCCAGATAAAGACACATAAAAGCAGGTTTCTTGGAATGGAAAAAAATATAGCATCACTCATGGCTAGGGACATATTATAGGTGAGAGGGACCTCATTGTCAGGCCACCAGCATTTCCCTACTTCTTTGTTTGGCTTTACTTTGCCCGGTGACATGCTTCATCTTAAATGCAAGCCTAGGATGCAGACAATTTTGTGTCTCAGTGTCCCGTTTATTGCATGCTGTTGACAGCTCTCCACGTTGCTACCCTGGCGTCCTCCAGTATCCCTTGTTGCTTTGCACTAAGCCTAAGCCTGCATCCACTTTTGTAAACAAGCCCTTCAATAAAGTCTCTTCATCCCTCCCTGAGTGGGCCTCTCTTTCCTGGCTAGACCCTGACTCCATTGCAGCAGCCATCCCACAGAGAAGGAAGTCTGGTGACACAAGATTCAGTGCTCATCTGCTTATCAAAAGGCTCCAGGAGACTAAGACCTGGGGATCTGCTCCCCTCCCCATGCTGTCAGTCAAACCCGGGGGCCCCTTCTCCCCTGTCCTCCGGGGTCACTGTGAATCAGAGTCCACCCACAGGCACACAGCAACCCCTTCCTACGGGGTGAATGGTGAAGGTTCAATGAGGTGACCCAGGCACGTGAGCGCTAAGCACGGTCCCTGGCTCAGAAGAAACACCTACCCCACCCATCTGTCTGTCTGTGGTCCTTTGGGGACCTCATGTGGCTAGAATGGTGGAAGCCATATCGCTAGGATGTCAGATACCAGCAAGGTCACCCATGGAGGAGAGGTTTCAGCAGAGCTTCCAGACTAAGACAGATTGGAGGGTGGGGTTGTAGGTGGGGGAGCGCGGATGATGGTGATTTCCTGAAAATCAGCCAGTGACTCCCTTAGGGATCCCAGAGCAACGATGTCCAGAATTGTGCTGGAAATAAGCATCCCAAGTTGGAAGACCGAAGCAATGGATTCGCACTTACAATGCACGTGGGGATGGCGTAGCATCAGGCCAGGTTTGGTTCTGTTGATTTGATAATAATAGAGTTTCAAAATTGACATGGAAAAAGGAATGAAAGGACAACGGGATTTTCCCATCAACCCTTTAGAGATGCTGTATGTGTATATACATACATTTATAGACCCACCCAGATATTTATGTTGGTGTTGTTGTGAGGTGCCATTCAGTCAGTTCTAACTCATCGTGACCGGATGTACAACAAAATGACACATGACTGGTCCTGGACCATCCTTTTTGTTATTGGTCCGCTTGAGCCCATTGTTGTCGCCACTGGGTCAATCCATCTGGCTGGGGATCTTCCTCTTTTTCACTGTCCCTCTACTACAGCAAGCATGATGTCTTCCTCCAGAAAATGGCCCTCCGGAAAAAAGGGCCAAAGTATGTAAATCAAAGACTAATCATCTTTGCCTTTAAGGAGTTTTCTGGCCTTCCTTCTTCCAATATAGTTCAGTTTGTCCTTTTAGCAGTCCATGGTGCTTTCAATATTGTTCTCCAGCTCCACAATTCAAATCCATCAACCCTTCCACAGTCTTCCTTATTCAATGTCCACCTTTCACATGCATACGAGGCAATTAAAGATACCTTGGCTTGGGCCAGGCACACCTTAGTCCTCCAAGTAACACCCTTTCTTTCTTTTTTGTTTTTAACATTTTATTAGGGGCTCATACAACTCTTATCACAATCCATACATACATCATTTGTGTAAAGCACTTTGCCCTTATCATTTTCAAAGCATTTGCTCTCCACTTAAGCCCTTTGCATCAGGTCCTCTTCCCCCCTCCCGCCCTGTTCCCCCCTCCCTCATGAGCACTTGATAATTTATAAATTATTCTTTTGTCATATCTTTCCCTGTCCAACATCTCCCTTCACCCCCCTTTCAGTTGTCCGTCCTCCAGGGAGGAGGTCACTCGTAGATCCTTGTAATCGGTTCCCTCTTTCCAACCCCCTCTCCCTGTACCCTCCCAGTATCGCCACTCACACCCCTGGTCCTGAAGGTATCATCCACCCTGGATTATCTGTGCCTCCAGCTCCTATCTGCACCAGTGTACATCCTCTGGTCTAACCAGACTTGCAAGGTAGAATTCAGATCATGATAGTTGGGGGGAAGGAGGAAGCATTTAGGAACTGAAGGAAAGCTGTATTCTTCATCAGTGCTACATCACACCCTGATTGACTCATCTCCTTCCCTAGACCCCTCTGCAAGGGGATCTCCAGTGGCCGACAAATGGGCTTTGGGTCTCCACTCTGCACTTCCCCCTTCATTCACTATGGTAAGAGTTTTTTGTTCTGATGATGCCTTATACCTGATCCCTTCAACACCTCATGATCACACAGGCTGGTGTGCTTCTTCCATGTGGACTTTGTTGCTTCTGAGCTAGATGGCTGCTTGTTTACCTTCAAGCCTTTAAGAACCCAAACACTATCTCTTTTGTTGGCTGGCACCATCAGCTTTCTTTGCCACATTTGCTTATGCACCCATTTGTCTTCAGTGATCATATCCTGCAGGTGTGCACCCAATGATATGATTATTTTTTTCTTTGATGCCTAATAACTGATCCCTTCGGAACCATGAGATCACACAGGCTGGTGTGTTCTTCCATGTGGGCTTTGTTGCTTCTGAGCTAGATGGCTGCTTTTTTACCTTCAAGCCTTTAAGATCCCAGATGCTATATCTTTTGATAGCCAGGCACCATCAGCTTTCTTCACCACATTTGCTTGTTCACCCGCTTTGTCTTCAGCGGTTGTGTCAGGATGCTGAGCATCATAGAATGGCAATTTAATAGAAGAAAGTATTCTTGCATTGAGGGAGTACTTGAGTGGAGGCCCAATGTCCTTCTGCCACCTTAATACTAAACCTATAAATATAGACACATAGATCTATCCCCCCACCTCATGTATAAATATATTTGCATATGTATATGTCTTTATCTAGACCTGTATAAATGCCCTTTGCCTCCCAACTCTTTCCTCTATTTCCCTTGACTTTCCTCCTGTCCCACTATCATGCTCCATCTCCACCTGGGGTTCAGCTATACCTCTTACATTGCCCTTGATCATGCCCTACCTTGTCTGCCACACCCACCTCACCACCAATTTGGATCACTTGCTGTTCCTTTGTCCCTGGGATTGTTAACACCATGCCCTTCCCCCAACCCCCCACTATCCCATGTCCCCCCGGAACTGTCAGTCCCATTGTTTTTCCTCCAGATAGTTCATCCAGCCTATCTTATTTAGACAGACCTGTGCACAAAAACAAGACAGAGCAAAACCAAGCAACAATATACAACAAAACAACAACAAAAACTACTGACAAAGAACAAAACAAAACTCAAAGAGAAAGAAAAGCTTGTAGTTAGTTCAAGGGCTATTTGTTGGTCTTTAGGAGTGTTTTCCAGTCCAGTCTGTTGGGGCACCACAGCCTGGCCCCAAAGTCCACTTGCTGTTCTGCTACACTCCCCCTTGGAGTGGTGGGATCAGGTTGGGTGCAATTCCCACACTGTGTCTCCAGTGCTGTCCCCTACAGGGCCATGGGTCAGTGAGGGACATCATGTCTTATAGTGGGGCTGGCCATGTGGTCCTCCCTGTGGACTGGCTGCTCTAATTGGGGTCATCGACCTCAGGGCTTGGTGGGCCAGGATGTGCTCCACTCTCTCCTACTCCCCCTACATCTGCTCCCGTGTTCTTTGATCAGATATATCCCTCTCCTGGAGCTGCAGATTCAATGCTGTCCTTTGAAATAAATTCTTCTGGGGGGAGGGACAGGCATCCACTTAGTATTTGGTACTGGGCCCAGCCCTCCAGACCTCTCCACTGGTTCCCTACTCCACGCCGGAATGTTGCATTCACACCTTGAGGCACTGGGTTGAAGTTGGGTTCCTCTTTCCCTGTGGAGATATAAACAATACCCTCCCCTTGAACACCTTGCTTTTAAACACTCTAATGAAATCTTTAGCAGCAGATTCCCTAATACAACACACCTTTTGATTTCTTGACTGGTGCTTTCATGAGCATTGTTTGTGGGTCCAAACCAGACAAAAATCCATGACAACTTCGACCTTCTCTCCATTTATTATGATGTTACCCTATTGGTCCAGTTGTGAGGACTTGGATCTTCTTTATATTGAGGTGTCATCTATAGTGAAGACTTCAATCCTTGATCTTCGTCAGCAAGTGCTTCAGGTCCTCCTCCCTTTCAGCAAACAAGATGGTATCATTTGCATATCACAGGATGTTGATAAGCTGTCTTCCAATCCTGATGCCACACTCTTTCATGTAAGCCAGCTTCTCTGGTGATTTGCTCAGCAGACAGATTGATTTAGTATGGTGGGAGGATACAACGTGGATGCACATTTTTTCCTGATTTTAAACCATTCAGTATTTATTCCCTTATTCTGTTTGTACCAAATGTCTCTTGGTCCATGTACAGGTCCCACCTGAGCACAATGATGTGCTCTGGGTTTACCATTCTTCTCAAGGATATCCATCATTTGTTTAATTGACACACTTGAGTGCCCTGGCAGAGTCCATTAAACACAACTAAATATCTTCCTGGTATTCTCTGTTTTTAACCAAGATGCATCTGACATAAGCAATGATATCCCTCATATGACATCCTCATCTGAATCCATCCGGAACCTCTGGCATCTTCCTGTCAGTGGACTGCTGCCACCATTGTTGGATGATCTTTCGGAATATTTTACTTGCATGTGATATTAATGATGTTGTATAATTTGAGCATTCTGTTGGGTCACCATTCTTTGGAATAGGCACAGATAAGGATCTTTTCTAGTCCGCTGGCCAAGTAGCTGTCTTTCAAATTTCCTAGCACAGAGAAGTAACTGCTTCGTCAGCTTGTGAAAATATTTCCATCGGTATTCCATAAATTCCTGGAGCCTAGTTTTTGGTCAGTGCTTTCGGTGCAGCTTGAACTTCTTCCTGTAGCTCCATTGCTTCTTGCTCAGATACTACCCCCTGAAATGGTGGCATGTTGAGTACTTCTTTTTGGTCCAGTGACTCTGTATCATCTTCCCACCTTATTTTGATGCTTCCTGCATCATTCAATATTTTGCCCATAGAAAATTTCAATATCGCAACTGGAGGCTTGCATTTTTTTCTCTAGTGCTTTCAGTTTAAGACATGCTGAGGGTGTTCTGCTTAGATACTGGTAAGATATCCATAAGTGAAATTGGCAAATGCAGATTGAAATACACAGAGAGAAGCCCACTGCATCTAACAGAGCTACCTGTTAACATCGGTGTTTATAAAGACCTACACTGAAGGGAACCATTCTTCCACCACCGATTCAGTCCCAAATGAAGACCGAGCCTGCCCCCTAGTGGACAAGAACAATCATAGCCAACTTTTACTGATTTCTACATCTAGGGATAGAAAGAAGAATGTGGTGTGCGTGTGTGTGTGTGTGTGTGTGTGTGTGTGTTCACTGCCTTGTCCATATGAGCCTTATTTTGGCACCCAAAATATTCCTGATGCTTTTGTGACTAGCACTTGATCAGCATCATTTTGCTGTTCAATTTCACCCCACAGACATTCACCCAGCAAACCTCTCCCCACTTTCTTTCTGCACCCAGAACAATCTACCGAGGTCTCATCTCAGAGTCCTGCTGGACACAGTTTCCCAGGTGGAATATCCTGGGGGAAGGGGGAGACGCAGAGTTGAAGGATTACCAAGGGATGAGAGGTTTTTTGGAAGGGCCAGGGGCATTGAATGATAAGTATGTGTCTATACTGCTGAGTGGAGACCCTGAGCTGTGAAACCTGTTAACACACTCAGCTGCTGACTCAAAGATGGGAGCTTCAAGTGCTCTCAGATATGCCTCAGAAGAACTGCATGGCCACAAAGTGCTGAAAATTTGGCTACAGAAATCTGGGGTCTTAAAGGCTTGAAGATAAACAAGTGGCCATCTAGCTGAAAAGCAAAAAACAAACAACAACAACAACAACAAAACACCCACATGGAAGAAGCACACCAGCCTGTGTGATCATGAGGTGTTGATAGGCTCAGGTATCAGGCATCAAAGAACAAAATAATCATATCATTGTGAAGGAAGGGGAGCATGAAATGGAGACCCAAAGCCCATATGTAGGCAACTGGACATCCCCTTACAGAATGGTCACAGGATAGCCGATTATGTCCAATACTAGTCCACAAGTTCCTCTTTAGACTCACGCAGACATGTGATAATGTCAAATGCAGGAAGATCACAGGCCATTGGGTGGAAAGTCTTGTGGATCCAGTGGCATCTCATTGCTGGCAGGGGTCTCCACGTGGCTCCTCCAACTCCCAGGGCTCTAGCGTAGCTTCATGTGTCTTGTCAGAAAGAATCTCTTGCAGGGAGTGAGTATGTGTCCTGCCTCCAGTGAGCTATATATCTCCTTAGCCACTCAAAATGAGGTCATCAAGCTGTGACCTGACTGACAAGCTAAACTCCATCCCTTTACTTAAATCGACAACAGATTATGTAACTACTACATTCCCGTATCGTCTCTTCCTGGTCGTCAGCTTTCCACAGTTCTCATAGTGGCATCCTTGTTCTTTCACAGATTTTCCTAGTCTATTCAGTCCATCCCTGGAGCCTGGTTGTCTTCCAATGCCTAGGATCCCCAGTCAATTTGCTAGATAAGAAGATTATGGATAAATGGCTTATCTCCACCAAATGCCTAAGCTAAACAAAAATTAGCTAGCCAAGCCACAAGAAAGGGGTTTGAAAGAAATCAGGCACACATTAGACACCTCTGGGGATACGCCAAATCTGGGGATGATGAGACCAAGACCTCTAGGCACAGGTGAAGGTGAACCTGGGCACACATGCTAGGCACCTGCGGCATTAAGTCACACAGGTGCTTAAACTCAGCCAGTAAGATCAATCAATACCCGCAACCACGCCCTCCCCTCACCCCACAAGTGGGGCTAGGAGGGGATAAATAGCCCAGACGGAGGACAGACTGCTCTTTCAGGTCCCTGTCTCTTCGTGTCTGAGGGTGGGATCTCTCCTGTGTGAGCGTCAAACACATGTGCGCTCCCTCGAGCTTGCGCGCTCTCTCTTCTTTTTTGGTCCCGGGATTCCTTTGTGGTTCTGTGGATGCCTCTTAACGGACATTTTTCCATGTGGTTTTTCCGTGCTTCCCCCAAAGCGGCCATTTTCGGCTGCAAACTTTCCTACGCCCCCTGGGCCCGTGTACACGTTCCAGAGATCGTGCGTACTCTCTGAGGCTGTATTACCAGAAACGTCCCTTACCCTCTGAAAAGTCACCAGGATTGCCAGAGTGCTTCTGCCGCATGGATTCTTTCAGCGCCAAGAAGAAGGCATGGAGGAAAACCATCCCAGAAACACATTCAGGCAATCCCTGGAGCCTGCTTTTTTTTGGCTAAAGACTTGAAGCGCTGGTGGATTAACGGGTCATGCACCCGGCTGCTCACCAGAAGCTGAAATGGCAAGTCTAGGGTCCGGGTGGCCACGTTACTCAGGACGGTAGCTGACATTCCTTCTGATTACAAGACTTACTCTGCCCATCTTCATGCCCAATTAGGTGACATCAGCCCGCAGAAACTGGCACCCAGCCCATTGGAGTTACCCACACCAACCGGAAACATGCCAGGGAGCCCTGGTCTAAATGAGTGATAGATGCCCCAAAGACTTAAATACCTGAAATGATCCTTTGTTCCCTCTCTTGCCCCTCTTGCCTCTCACCCTTGCTAGCTACCTGAAGCGCTGCCTCTCTCTCCCAGCTAGGGCGGGGGCCCTTGCTGCCCCCTCTGCAGCAGACTCTATAGCCCTTAACTTTGTCCTCTCCAGGCTCTGCTGTGGTTTGTTAGTGGGCCTGGTATTAGACCCAATTTTCTCCTCCTTCATGTAATAGCAGCTCTGATGGACTTTCTAGCTGTTAAGTTAGCTAATTCTCTGGCCTTAGACAAAGGACGAGCTCTAACCTTTCCGGATCTGACTATCCTAAACTCCTTTCGCTTCATTTCCTTTGATTTCCTGTTCCCTACAAACTCCACCTCCCTCAATAAATCTGTTCATTAAAGGTCTCGCTCTGGTTCTTGTCTCTGAAAGACCTCACGGCATTTGATTTCTTGACTTCTGCTCCATGAACACGGACGTTGCATTCAACCACAATGAAATCCCTGGCAACGTTAATCTTTTCCCTGTTGGGCGGGATGTTGTTTCTTGTTCCCGTTGAGAAGGTGTTGGGTTTCATTACGTGGGGTCGCACCCCATCTTGTGGGCTGCCGTCCTTGGCTTTCAGCAGCAAAGTCTTCAAGTCTCCTCTTTCAGCCAGCCAGGCTGTGTCATCTGCCTCCTGCACGCCATTAATACGCCTTCCTCCGCTCCCGATGCCACACTCGTTTCCGCACAGCCCACGTTCTCAGATATGCTTGCCATACAGGTGGAGGAAGTGTGGCGAAATAACACAATCACGATGGCACCCCTCGCTTCCTGATTTGAAGCCACGCAGTATTGAGAACAACTGCGTCTTGTCCCTTGTACCGTTTCCACCGGAGCACAAAGAAGTCGATGGAACTGCTCTGATGGGTCCGGGGGCTCTTGGTCTCTTGAACCGCAGGATGCACTCACGGGCCACAAACGGCCAGCAGGAAGAAACGCTGATTTGGAAAGGAAAGGAAAGCGTTGCGGGTTCGAGTAAATGAAGACGACGACGATGTCCAATTTAATTATGGGAAACCTTTATTTTTCAGGCTAGTCCAGACTGCAGAGGGAACCTTTAAAAGGCTTGGTCCACCTTACTGCAGGGGGTGCAGGGAATGGCCTTTTATATGATTTAGGGAGTGAGTGGAATACAGAAATAAAAAAAAATTAAAAGCAAGTTAAATATTAATATATCACTAAGTAAGCGGTATTGACAGAAGTAAAATAAGAGTATATTTAGGTAAAGTTTTAGGCACCTTGTTTTAGGATCCCAGCCTCCCTGCTAAGGGGGAAAAAGACTTACTGCCTCTCTCTGATATGGATAGCGGTAGTTATAAGAAGAATTATCCTTCTTAAGGGCTATGATAAGGGCCTCTATAAGCCTGCATTCCGTTGTGATGACAAGACACAGATTACTTTGAGTTCAGCAAGGTGATCAGATTGGGGAAGAGGTTTTGGGGAGCAAGGAGGCTTTTGTGACAGTTTCGCTTAGCTTTTAGGCCAATTAAAAGAAATGGGATGGCTGGAGCTTAGCTATGTCACAAGCAGCTGATGCAGCTGATGGTGACTCAGGAGAGTTGCCACTGAATGAACTGGGTCTAGGAGCGTTTATCAGGCGGGGTACTTGGCTGCTCTGTGTCTCCAGGTTATGAATGGACCAATCTCAAATCTGGTCCTGTGTCCCAGGTCCAGTCATAAGCCTAGTCATGCTCTCCCTATGCAAAGACATGGGGAGAGTAAGCAGGGAATGGTCAGCAAAAACAGCCTGGGGTTTGCTGGCTTTGAAGTTGAGAATCAGCATAGGAGGGTTTAAGATTTAAACTGTCTCAGGCTATTAAAACTATCCCTCCCAGAAATCCTGCCAATCCCGTCTTTCTGCCCCTGGGCCTCTTTCCCTCACTCTGCCTTCACATTCTCCATCTCCTGCCTCAAAGAGTCCTGGAATTCCCGTTGCTTACCATGCTGTCCATCGTTTGTTATGTATGACCCATACAGTCATACGTTTCTGCATAGTCAATAAAACACAAGCGAACACTTTTTCTGGGATGTTCTGTTTTCAGCAAGGTCAGTAATTCAAAACCACCAGCTGCTTTATAAGGGAAAGATGAGGCTGTTTCTTCCTGTAAAGAGTTTCCATCTTAGAAACCCACAGGGGAAGTTCTACTCTGGCCTACAGAGTCACTATGAGTCAAAATCTACTCAGCGGTAGTGAGTGAGACCTTTCCATGCAGCTTGGACTACTTCATGGAATGCCATAGGTTCTTGAATATATGCTACCTCTGACATTTTTGGGGGGTACAGTAATTCTGTGTATTGCTTCCATCGTCTTTTGATACTTCCTAAAGGGTTCGGCAGCAATGCTATGGCCCTTAGCCATAGCCAGCATCTCTACCCCCTTCTCCATCCCCACTGAAATCACAGAAACCTTCTGCCCTCTCTTCACAGATCTGCTGGTGCCACAGCCAGCCAATCAGTGGGGAAGCAATCTGTCCCCAAAGTTCATTCACACGGGTTTCTGTTGTTTGTGCTCTCTCTGACTTTCTTTACCTTCTAGTGTGGCCACACTTCTGTCCCTGCCTCTTCCTCTCTCTAGCTCTCCCTTTCTTACTTCAGCTCTTCTATGTACTCTGTCTTCGAATCTCCCCTCACCGTGCCGCCTTTACTCTCATTCCAATCTAAACACCTGGGCGGGCCGTTCATTTTACTAAAACCTGCTAACTGAAACCCACGCTCTGGCTCTGCCTTCCTCTTCTTCCCGTTCTAACACTTCCTACAATGTAGGACGTACATCATTCCATAATTTTCCCATTGAACATTGCAATATTGCAACTGAGCGAGTCTCAGATTTCTTCTTCAGTTCTTTCAGTTTGATCTATACTGTGCGTGTCTGATTTTTTTGAGCCCTGGTGGTGTACTGGCTAGGCGTTGGGCTCCGCTCTGCATAATCAGCAGTTCGAAACCACCAGCAGCTCCGCGAGAGACAGACTGGCCTTCCTACTCCTGTAAACACGCAGTCTACAGAAGCCCGTGGGGTCGCTAGGAGTCAGCATTGATTCTGTGGCAGTGAGTTGCTTTTGTCTTTGTTTTAGTTTGCTCCATCAATTTGGCTTTCTAACTGCAGGTCTCTGCGCATTTTAAAGGAATACTTGACCTTCCAGAGCTGCCCTTAGAAATGTTCATTCACCCCATCGATGCCGTCATTTCATAGCAATAGTACCGACTCATCATCGTACCACAACCAAACCCATGGCCCTCAAATTGGTTCTGGCTCCGCCTGAGGACCCCCTGTGTTTCACATTGGATTTTCAATGGTTGTGATCTTATGAAAGTGGAGTGCTGGGATTTTCCTCGGGGATGATGCTGTAGCTGGTAGAAGCCCCAGCATCTTTGTGGACGATGGAATTCAAACAGTTGGTGCCCCCTTGGGGGTGGGGGCGCTAACAAAAATAAGAGCTTGTGTGTATTATCTAGACTTCCATTTGTCTTACCATCAGTGGCCTCATGTAATCCACTTGGTGACTGTGTGGCATGGATATGCTATTATGGGAAGGAGTGGTTGATGGTGGTGAGATATGAAGGGGGTGAAGTTGGTCAGAAGAACCTACACCAGAAGCTACAGAACAGAATGATGCTCTTCTTGCGAGCTGCTGTTGAGTTGCCCCGATGTATGGAGACCAGGTGCGCAAGAGAAGGAAAGCAATGCCTGGCTCTGCACCTTCAATATGACTGTCACTCCAGTCCATTGTTATAGCGAATGCATATTTCCAACCTCTCAACCCGGGGGCCTTCCTTCCAGCGCTATATCGGACAATATTCTGTTGTGGTCCATAGGGCCTTCATAGGCTGGGGTCGGGAATTTCATCATCAATTTCCTCTTCTTGGTCAGTATTAGTCTAGAAGCTACGCTGCAACCTGTGCACCATTGGGCGACCCTGCTGGCCTTTGGCACACCGGTGGCATGGCTTCTAGCACCCCAGCAGCACATCATTGCCCCGTGGATGCAATGGCAGGCCGGCAGGTGATGGAAAAATACAGTGCAACCCTCCTGTGGGTTGGCACTCGGAAGCCCCTCTCACACCAGACTCAGCTCCTCTCTCGGAGGCCCACTCTCTCTTCCTCTGATTCTTTGAGGGTTTCCCCCTCCCATACAGAGCCCCCCCGTTGTTGTTTTTTGCCTGAAGTCAGGGGCCCATCATGGGGGAAACGTCATAGGATGGTTTATTCTGCTTTCTTTAGGTGTGTTTGCACGTTTGCATCCCCTTTAGCTCTTTCAAGGGTGCCCGAGAGAAGTCCAGAGGAGCAAGTTCCTTTTCTCCGGTAAGAAAGACTGATAAGGCAAACCCCTTCCAGGAAGTGGCTTAGCACGCTGCCAGAGACACTTGCAGAAGTCTGCAGAGAGTCTGGGCACAGGGCTGCAAGCAAACATCAACGATTCCTTACAAGGGGAGAGGGATAAGCCGCCGCGCAATGGGGTGCTCGTGTGCCGTGGGCAAGTCAGCGCCCTCCGGCGATCTCAGGCACAGGGCAGTGGAACCCTGCTCTGTCCAGCTTGTCTCATCCTCTTGAATGCTGTGGGATGGGACCATTTGGGCCCATAGGGTTTTTTGCTGGCAGATTTTTGGAAATAGATTGCCAAGCCTAGCTTCACAGATTTTGTTAGGCTGGACACTCTGCCGAAACGTGTCCAGAGTCACAGCCACACACCAGCCTCTGCTGACAGAAGGGTGTGTCTGCCCGTGAGATGCACCTCGCTAGGATTCAAATACAGCCCCCCACACGGGAGGTGAGAAAGAGGCCACAGAACCACCACTGTTCCATAAGCATCGTAAACACATTTTTAAAAGTTCAATCTCTAAATGTTGGTGAGGAAGAATTTCTAAGATGTATATCTTTTCCGTCAGAGTGCAGTGGGGAAAGAGGAAGCACACTAGTGATTGATTTGATCTGTTTTATTTCAAAACCTAAAGGAATTGTATATCTGGCATGCTGCTGAGCTTTTAAAAACCAGTTCATTGACACAATTTGCTTATAGAATCCAATGTTTAGACATATTTAAAGGGTTGTGCAATCATCACCACCTCAATTTTAGAATATTTTCTTCATTTTGTACCCCTTATTATTAGTTCTCAATCACCAACCAACCTCCCCAGAGAGAACCCTAAGAAAACATTAATCTTGCTATTGTCTCTGTAAATTTACCTGTCCCAAGGTTCATATAACGAAAAAACATACAATTCACCCCCAACAACCACAAAAGAAAATGCAAAAAAAGGAGAAAATCTCATTCCAGGAAAAAGCAGGAATAGAAATAGAAACTAGAACAAGTTTAAAATGGGTCAAAAGGGACAACAAATGATAATATGTTAGATGGTTGAGCCTAACTGTGTCCGCAGTAACCCACTTTCCAGTGCATTATTTCTGAGGGCAAGACTATCCACACAGTCCGGGGAATTCAATGGCGGCTTAATCTACATGAGGAGTCTGCAAATGGATTGGGGTCTTTCACGGTCAAGCATAGCCTTCTGCAAACCAGGTGCTCATATTTGAAGCTCTATGAAAATTCCCTCCTCTGAGCTTGGGTTTTATTATTTCCAAGCCTTGGATCACATGCTGCCTAGACTTTTAAGGTAAGATCTATTCATAATTCTAAGGTGAGATCAAATCTATCTAAGAACAAATTTCGGATACCATATCATTAGAATAACTCAGAACACATTTCCCTGCTGTGTTCCCAACTCACCACAGCCTTAGTTCAACAAAACAAAATGTTGGCCAGTCCTGAACCACCCCAGTGATCCCTGACCTACGGTATTTGAATCTGTTGTTTTGGCTACTGTATAAATTCCTTTTATGGAGAGTTTCTCCCATTTTCACGGACACTCTGTTTCTCCAAGCATGATGTCGTTTTCAGTGGATGGTCTTACCTTATGATCATGTCCAAATTAAGTGAATCATAAAGCCTGGCCAACCTTGAGGAGCATTCTGGTTGTAGTTCTTCAGAATACTGTATTTCAAAATATATGTTCATCACACACACAAACACACACACACACACACAAGCATACATGGGCATTGAGTCTATTTTGACTCGTAGTGACCGTATGTAGGTATCTGAGATGTCGAATATTGATGGGAGCAGATATCCTTTCCTTACTCTCTCAGATTGACTGGTGGCTTGAACGGATGACCTTGGCATTAGCAGTCCAATGCCTTAGCCCATTGTGTTAGTCCAGGTTGACTACAGAAACAAATTCAAACACATGCATTCTTCTTCAATGTTCTATATTCAATGTCCTGTCCAATTAAAAAATCATTTTATTAGGGGCTCATACAACTCATCATCATCCATCCATCCATCCATCCATCCATCCATCCATCCATCCATCCATCCATCCATCCATCCATCCATTGCTTAAAGCACATTTGTACATTCATTTCCCTTATACACATATGAAGCAATTGAAAACATGTTTTGAGAGACCAAGTCCCCGGCGGCGACAGGGGGGACAGCGCACAGGCCAGGAAGAGTGCCTGGAGTGTCGGGCGCATGGGATGAGTCCGTTAGGGGAGGGGGGCAGCCCACTAACTAATTCAGGGGCTGCCTCGGACTGGGAGGGAACGAAGGAAGGAAGGAAGAAGGAAGGAGGGAAGAGTGTCCCAGAAAGCAGGGACTGGTCTGGGCACTGGGCGCCTGAGCAGGGGGGTGGGGAAGGGAGGGCGAAAGACAGGAACCTGGAAACCAAACTGGAGAGTGAGAGCCCCCTCTGGGAAGGCGCTGTGTCCCCGATGAGCGTCCACCCGAGGGCGCGGGCGCGGGAAGCCGGGAGCCCTCTAGAGCTGGGACGGGCTGTGGATTCTGGATCCTGGGATGGAAGTCAGGGCGGGAGCTCAGGGCTCCAGGCTTGGCTCCCTGCCTTGCTTGCGGCTGGTGGTTCTGCCCCTGAGCGCAGGATTGGAGAGGCCCCCCAGTGCCCCAGGCCCTTTGCTGGCCTTGGTGCCAGGTTTAGGGGGCGGCTTGCAGAGGAGTGAAGCCCTGTCAGGACAAGCGGTCACCACGCTCCTCAGTTCTACTTTCTGGGACTCTTTTTTGGGATGAGCTGGCGGAACTCTGTCTTGGAGCCCCCTGGAGTCTAGCGCGGGGAGGAGGGGGAGATAGGGAGCCCCAGGGAGGAAAACCCATACAGCACATCACACATTGTATTGATTTGCATATAGGAAGGGAGTCCACGGCTCAGGCTTCCATGAGATGTATACAACGTCTCTATCTTGCACGACACAGATCTCTATCTAGCCAGACACTTGCTGTGTGAATTGGGGTGTTTTGGATTAGGGTGTATCACGTGAAGCGAATTTTAATCAACGCGCTCTAATAAAACCACGATCTCCCAACACTTGCCCCCGGCCATTCGTACGTAACTTTGGAAGAGGAAGTCGTGACTATTAAACTGAGCTCGTGGAGTGAAACTTGGAACATCTCGAAATCTAAGTGAAGGGAAGTAACTGATGAGGTCTGGCATCTTGTGGCCATCTCCGCGTGGGTGTGGTTGTAAACAAACAAGAGGACAGGGGTGGGAAATGGCCAGAAGCCAGAGAGAAGGGAAATACTCTCCCCTCCCCCGCATGTCAAGGCACCTTTAATGGCTGCTCGGTGGAAACAAACCGGGAATATATTAGATCCTGTGGAGATGGACAAACTTCACATGGTTAGCTTCCTTCCCATCAGTTAAATCTTCTCCCCCCCCCCACTCTCCTGTCTTTGCGGACACGGTTTATATTTCCTGGGAAGGTTGTGGCCTCTCCTGACTGGATTGTCTAAAATGAATCTCTTGGATGTTGTCAGGAGCAGGGTCTGTGCCTGTGTTTTCTAGTTTAAAAACACGCTTTGGTTTTGCTTTTAAAGTGTAGTCACCAGACTGCACCATTGCTGGTGCTTCTCAACTCTCGGTGTAATAAATTATCGCAGGATCGTGGACCTCACCCAGGAGAACCAGGAAGACAGGCACTTCGAGAAGGACTGGACTGGATTTTAAAAAATAAAGAAAGAAAAAAGAAAATATCATTTCTTGGGTCAGGTGCAAGAGACACTCTTGCTTTTCAATACTTTAAGGAGCTTTTGTGCCCCAGATTTATCTAATGAAACATGTCTTTCGATCTCTTGACTGCTTCTTCCATGAACATTGATTGTGGACCCACGCAAGACAAAATCCTTGTCAACTTCAACCATTTCTCCTTTTATCATGATATTCCTTATTGGTCCACTTGTGAGGATTTTGGTCTTTTTTTATATTGAGTTGTAACCCATACTGAAGGCTGTATTCCTTGGTCCTCAGCAACAAGGGCTTCAAGTCCACCTCACTTTCAGCAAGTTAGGGTGTGTCATCTACACATCACAGGATTGTAAATCAACTCCCTCTAATCCTAATGCCACATTCTTCTTCATATAATCCAGCTCAGAATACAGACTGGCTAAGTAGGGTAAGAAGACACTACCCCATGGGCACCTTTCCTTATTTTTAAGCGTGAAGTATTTCCTTGTTCTGTTCACACAACTGCTTCTTCATCCAGGTAAAAGTTCCACCTGAGTACAATTATGCATTCTGCAATTAGCAATATATTCTCTAGGCTATCTATAGTTTGTTATCATACACACAGTCCAATGCCTTTGCATAGTCAATAAAACCACAAGTAAACATCTTCCTGGTATTTTCTGTGTGACAGTTGGATAATCTCCTGTCAACTTGAGTGAAGGGGTGGAGGCTAGCCTGACTATCAGGTCGCAGCATGATGACCTCATTCAGAGGTGCAATGGAGATAAATAGCTCAATGGAGGCTAGGCCCAGTCTCTCTGCCTTCCCTTTCCTGCTGTTGAGACACTCAGAGAGCTGGCACATGGAGACCCGTGCCAGTGTTGAGATGTTTCCACTGCCACTGAATCAACAAGACTTTCTACCCACTGGCCTGTGATCTTCCTGTATTTGGCACCATTGTGTGTGCTGCATGAGTCTAAAGAGGAATTCATGGACTAATATCAGGCATATGGGCTAATATTGGACTTAAGGACTTGATATGGACTGATCTGGAAAGTCCACAATTGCTTTTATATAAAGCTCTTTCTTATACACATATGAGTGTCTACAAATTTATTTCTCTAGTCAACTCAGACTAACACACTCTGCATCGAGTCAAAATTCATCTGACATCAGTAATGAAATCTCTTATTCTACATCTTCTTCTGTATCTGGCCTGAAATTATGGAATCTCCCTGTCAATGTACTGTTATAATTGATGTTGGATGACCTTCAGCAAAATATTACTTGCATGTGATAATAATGATAGTGTTCTATAATTTGAACATTCTGAAAGGCTGTGGCACCTGTCTTTGGAATGGGCACAGACATGGATCTTTTCCAGTCAGTTGGCCAAGTATCTGTCTTGCAAATTCTCTGGCATAGACTATTATGACCTTCCAGTGCTTCACCAACTTTTTGAAACATATCAATTGGTATTTCATCCATTCCTGGTTGTTTACTAGTGCCTGGAAGCTCTGGAATATTTCAGTGCAGCTTGAATGTCTTCCTTCAATGTCACTGATTCTTGCTCATAGGCTACCTACTGAACTGGCGGCATCTTACCTAGTTTTTTAGTTCAGGGACTCTGCATTCTTTAAAACTTTTATGCTTCCTGTATAATTCAATATTTTCCCCATAGAATATTTCAATGTTGCAACTAGAGGCTTGAATATTTCCTGGAGTGCCTTCAGTTTAAGATATGCTGAGTATGTGCTTCCTTTTTTGTTTTTCTAACGCCAGGTCTTTACATCCTTCATTATAATATTTGGTTTTGTCTTCTTCAGCTCTCCTTTGAAATTTTCTATTCAGCCCTTGAAATTCATCATTTCCAGTCCATGGTGTCCCTTTAAACTGTATTGCATGGGCTACCTTGATAGAATAGTGGGTACTTTCAATTTTGGAGGCAATCTTGTCAATTTTGTTGAGAAGTAATCTAATGTACAATAAGTAATTTCCATGAAAAGTGTACCATTTGATGATTTTGAGCAGCTACGGCCGTGGTATTCAAGGCGAAGGACATTTCCATCGTTTTAGCTGCCTAGTGCTGCTACAGCAGAAATACCACAGGTGAGTGGCTTTAAAGAACATCAACTTACAGTCTCCTAATTCTCGAAGATAAACATCCAAATTAAGGTCTTACTGGGTCGATTTCTTCTTTTTAGGTAGTTCCCGGGTTTCTTTGGGGCTCTTTGATTTAGAAGCAATTCTTACATAGTATACCATTTTCCCTGTCAGTGTGTGTGTGTGTGTGTGTGTGTGTGTGTGTGTGTGTGTGTGTTTGCAATCTGCTGTTTCTAGAATTCAGAAGTCATTAGATTTAGGATACTGGCATGGCTTCAACTGATAGTTTGGTTTTATTATATCAGAATACATCATGGAAATTGGTTCCAGTACATTACATTGTAGTTATTAAAGATGTATTGAGCAGCTGTTTGGTTTCTTGACTACTGTTTCTATTGGCATACATTATGTATCCAAGTAAAAATGGACAACTTCTGTCTTTTCTCTGCTTATCATGATGTTGTTTATTGACCCAATTGTGAGTTTCTTTTCTTTTAAGTTGAGATGTGATCCATACTGACAGCTACATAAGTATTCTTTAATCTTCATCAGTAAGTGTCTCACGTCCTCTTTGCTTCCAGCAAGCAATGTTATGTCATCGGCATGTCACAGGTTGTTAACGAGTCTCCCAGGGTAGGCAGGCAATATGGTGGGCCATGGGCTTGAGCCAAAAGACTTGGAGGTGGATGAGAGAGAGGCAAGCTCCAGATCAGCAATAAGAGACCATTGTTTCTACAGAGTCCATACCCTGAGGAAACTTCTTTTCAATTGCAATAGGGCCCTGACCCAATAAAGGTGGTTATACTCCTTCCTAATCCTAGTACAACTGCTTTGCTGCACATGGCATCATGGGGTGTGTTTACATTATGTCAGCTCTATAATGCCTGAATTTTTAATTTCAGGAAAAATTGTTGTTATTCTTTACCTTCATAGATATGTCTATATATTATATATCCATTTTATTTAAATGTTATGAAAACATCACGCTCGGTGTTATAGATTACATCATGTCGTTGTTAGGTGTCATCGAGTTGGTTGCGACTCAGACAGACCTTATGCACAGCAGAAGGAAACACAGCCCAGTCTTGTGCCATCACCATAATTGCTCTTATGCTTGCGCCCATTGTTGCAGCCACTGTGTCCACCCATCTTGTTGAGGGTCTTCTTCTTTTTCCCCGCCCCTCTGCTTTACTAAGCACGATGAAGTCCTTCTCCAAAGACTGGTGTCTCCTGACAGCACATCCAAAGTGCATGAGATGAAGTCTCACCATCTTTGCCCCCAAGGAGCACTCTGGATGCACTTCTTCCACGACAGATTTATACATTCTTTTTGCAGTCCATGTTACTTTCAATATCCTTCTTCACCATTACTCAAATTCATCTATTCTTTGGTCTTTGTTATTCAATTTCTAGGAGACAATGGAAAATACTATGGTTTGGGTCAGGTGCATTGTAGTCTTCCAAACAATCTCCTAGCTTTTCAACACTTTAAAGAAGTCTTGTAATCTGCATCATTGGTCTCCTTTATAGATTGTAGATCCAAACGAAATGAAATCTTTGACAACTTCAATCTTTTCCCCATTTCTCATGGTGTTATCTATGGGTCAACATCATAGGGAAGTCTCAACTGCTAAAGTACTGAGAATCCTTGCCCAACCATGTTGACCCAAAATTTAACTGTCACACATTCTAAGAAATTATTAACCAATAATTCTAGTAGTATCTTGAAATAAATATCACAAAATACAATACATAACCACAACCAAGTAGAGTACCTTTAAGAAATGCAAGAATGGTCCTTGATTTTCCTGTTGACATAAAAGGTCTCATTCATGGTTGGTACAAAAATAAAATAACATACATTCAAATAAACTGAACTGAAAAAAAATGCAGGCGATATGTTTGAAGAAACTATAAAATCAGTTGCTGTTGATTTTTATCTCATTTCATAGGGCTTTTGATGGCTGAAAATTTTTGGTAAGTGGATCACCAGGCCTTTCTTCCAATGCACCTCTGGGTGAACTTGAACCTCAAGCCTTTCAGTTAGCAGTCAAGCCCATTAACTGCTTGCACAATCTGGTGATCCAGGCTAATGAATCAATGGCAGGCATTCATGGCGAGGGCCTCTACAGCCACAGTTCCTGTTCATTCTGACGGCTTATTATTTCTCTGCACCAGTTCTCACAACTTTGATTGGATACCGCCTCCACAGAAGAGAGTTAACCCCAGATGCTCTGGGGCTGCTGTCCATACAAAGGCCTGCTTTGCAAGGCTGGCTCTTGGAGGGGGTCTAGAAACTTAGACTTCAGGAGGGCCCCCATCCTTCCTAAAAGTGGCTCGTGATCCTAAATTGTTTGTACAACCAACCTAAATTGTTTGTAGATTATGCTGAACATTGCTTTTCTTCAGGGCCAAACCCTGGCACAGTCTTTAATAAGCAATCCCTGTACACAACATTTCACACATATTGTGCCAACCACAGTATATAAAGACTCAGTGCATCCTCTGTGGTCCTTGTTGGTGTTGTTAGGTGCCATCAAGTCAGTTCTGATCCACTGCGACCCTACGCACAACAGAAGGAGACACTGCCTGATCCTGCGCCAACATCACAAGCGGTCCTGCGCTTGAGCCCATTGTTGCAGGCACTGTGTCCATCCATCTGTCTGAGGGAATTTCCTCTTTCTCACTGTCCATCTACTTACCAAGCCTTATATACTTCTCCAGGGACGGGTCTCTCTACAACATGTACAGGGTCAGACAAAGTTTTGCTGTCTTTGCCTCTAAGGAGCACTCTGGTCATAATTCTTCCAAGACAGATTTGTTTGTCCTTTTGGTTCATGGTACTATCTTTGTACCACAATGCAAATGCATCAATTCTTCTTTGGTCTTCCTTTCTCAACGTATAGCTTTCATATGCATATGAGGCAATGGAAAATAACAGGGCTTGGGCAAGGTGCACCTTAATCCTCAAAGCAATATCCTTGAACAAGCTGTGGTCTCTGGCTGGAGGACAATGGTTTACACTTAACCACTCACTGGTTACTGCTTCCAAATCACCAAGCAGTGGTAGGATAATAATTCCATTGATGATAATTAATATTCTTAAGCATATGCTCTGTGAGGTAGATTGCTATTTTGTGAACCTTAATTCCATTAAACCTAAAATTCTATGGAGACATGATTATCTTCATTTTACTGATGGGGAATTTTGCTTCCCTGTAGCAATATTGTAGCAAATTAATATGAATGTTCAGGTTTGCATTTGGTGACAGGCTTCTCCTATAATCAGAATCCAAAGATCAGGATAAATATATATCAAATAAATGGTTTGCACAGCTGTAAAAATGGGAAATCTCCAAGCCCACGGGTCTGATGCTACAGGAAATGATAAAGTCAGGATTGGTGGGACCAGTGACAGACTTGCAGAGGCAAATAAATTCAAGGTTGGCAGGTCAAATGGTAGGCTTCTGGTGTCTCCTAGGATTAACAAGCAATACAGCAGCTTGTTGGCTAAAGTTCACAGAACTATAGGTCTATACACCAAATGCACAATCCAGATGCAGCAAAAAGCCAGCAAGCTTTCTGATGGCATCTACTTATATTGCATGCCCTCCAGGAGAGCTTATCAGGAGGTCTAGGTATAAACTGCCAACCCACTGAGAGCCCTGGTTGAGCCAGCTTGACACAACACCTTTATTGTCTCAAAAAGAATCCTCCAATGACCCGTCTTATATGTTCAACTAAGGCAGATGAGAGAAGCAAATTAAATAAGGCTGTAAAGCACTTGACCAATAAATGTTCTGTTGCTTCTTGGTTTATTGCAGCACATTATCATAGGGTTGCTACAAGTCAGAGGCCACCTGAAAACAACAGTAAGGAGCCATCAAGTGAGAATGGGGTTTCCTGTGTAGTGGGAGAGATATTGCCACTTGGTTGTTAGTTGGCTGCACTGTGATAGATTGTATCTTGCTGTTGTGCTGGATAATATGTTCCTGGTATTGCAAATACCAGCAGGGTTACCAGAGTGCACTGGTTTCCCATAGGAGCTTCTAGTTGAAGATAGGCTAAGAAGAAAGGTCTGGAAATGTTTGCCATTGGAAACACCAGTGTAACAGAATATTATCAGACTCTCGATATGTCATTAGGGTTCATTAAAAGAACTGAAGAGAGAGGGAAGAGTAAAGGAGAGGCTGGGATGCAGGGGAAGAGAGGTGCAAATCCAGTTACTGGGAACAATGAAAGAAGAGGATAAGAAATGGGAGACAGATGGTGGTTGAGAAAGAAAGAAGCATTCAGGAGAGACACACAATGACCAGCCAAACACAGTGACAAGCCAACTTCACCGTGAAGGGGGATAGTAGGGATTTTCCACACTGCTCTGCTGAGTTATTGGTGACAACTCAGCACAAATGGCTTCAGTGCACTGGCAGCATTGAGCAACCCTAGTTCCGCCCTCCTCTGCCCACACCCTCGGCTATTAAAAGTCTAGGGGAGGAAAAAAAGTTCCCCTTCAAGCGACACAACCCCAGCACAATGTGGGCCTTTAGTCTGCTTCTCTTCTGCGCCAGCGCGGGCTGGGGCTGGGATATATGGAATAGCACCCTTGGCTGGCAGGATTCACAAGGACCAGGTGAGGAAACAATCTGCAAGCTTGTAGACCTCAAATGCAGGAGTGCAGAGTTGTCTTGTTGGAGTGTCAATGTTTGTCTTGGCCATGGTGAGACCTTAGTTTTCTTCTAAAAGTTAGCAGCAAATTCTTGTGGTGATGATGATGGTGATAATAATACAGATAAATGGCGATGGCAATGATGGTGGTGGTGGAGGTGTAGAGGATGGTGAGCATGAAGGTGATGGTGGTGCTGCTGCGGATGGATGATAATGGTGGGGAGGAGGATGAGGATGATGGATGGATAATGGTGATGGTGGGGATGCTGATGTTGACAGATGATGATGACGGATGACAGTGGTGGTGCAGATGGTGGTGTATGATGGTGGTCACGGTGATGATGAAAATGGCGGTGATAATGGTCATGCTGGTGATGATAGTGGTGATGATGTTGGTGGTGGTGAGGGTGGTGGTGGTAGTGAGGGTGGTGATGATGTCTCCTTGGGAGAAACATCAGTCACGTTGAAAATAAATGCCTTAATGCATATTGTTTTTGGAAACCAGAAGAAAGGTCTGGTGATTACTTCACATGAGTCAAAGTTGGCTTGAGGCAACTGGTTTGGTTTTAATTTTTACTCCTCAATTGGGTCTTTCGCCTACAATCACCAAACCTGATGTGTGCGATGAGTGCATGTGACATTTTCTAATCTTCAGCAGTGTGTCTATTGCAATCATGACCCCTTTCCTGCTTCTTTACTTCTGCCTGTAACAGTGATGAGTTGACATGTAGCCAGCCATGATTTTGTGAGAAGTTTATTTCTTTCCATCCTCCAGAGTTATTCACGTCCCATGGACCCTTTTGGCCACCAGTCTGGCCACGTGCTTTTGTTCTCCCTCATCCAGATGATGTGTCTTTGTATTTGTCCTAAGACTTAATCAAGGGGTCTCTATGGTGAACATTAGACTGATCACCACAAGTCAGAGGTTCGAAGTCACCAGCCACTCCACTGCAGAAAGGGGAGATGGTCTGATCCCATCAGGGGTATAGTTTCAGAAACCATGTAGAGAATTGCTATGAGTCGAATCAACTTGTGGTGGTAGATTTTGGTTTGGTTAATAAAATATATTTGAATTTGGGGTATTATGAAATTTGGATATAGTTGCCTGGAATCTAAAGTGTCATAAAAGACAGGGTATTCAGGAGTTGAGGATTGACACCAGAGAAAGGCTGCCAATTCCATAGCCCACAGGCCTTGGGGAATCTGAGAAATAAGCATTCTGTTGTTTTTTTCCTTTTCCACATATGATTCAAGGTTTCCTGGGGTTCTTGCTTCCTACTGCCTATTTTTTTTGGTTTTCCTCTGAGAACTATTATAACTCTCTCTAGTTTCTAGCAAATATGATCTGCAGGTGAAGGTAGCAATGCCTTTAATGATCTCTTAAAAGGGTTCAGGGAAAGTAGAGGATTAAGATGTAAGGAACTAAAATCAAACTTTGGGGATGAAACTGTTGTATATTAGCCTCATTAGAAATAATTGGTTATTGTGTTGAGGGAGAACTCGAGTAGGAGCCCACTGTCCATCTGTTTCCTTAATAATAAACCTATAAATATATGTACATGGATCTATTTCCCCCTCATAATATATAAATATATTTACATCTGTACATGCCTGTATTTAGATCTCTATGAATCCCCTTTGCCTCCTAGCTCTTTCCTCTACTTCTTTGTACTTTCCCCTTCTCCCACTATCATGTTGAGCCTTCCTTTGGGTTTCAGGAATTCCTCTCGCTTACATTATCCTTGATCCAGCCCTGTCACACCTCCTACACCCTTCTTGCCACTGATTTTGGATCATTTATTGTTCCCTTTTCCCTAAGTTTGTTAACACACACTTCCTTTCCCCGCCTCCCCTTCTCCCATGTCCTCCCAGGACTGTCACCCCATTGTTCTCTCTCTGGCTTATTAATCCCCCCTCTCCCTTCCAGGTAGACATGCAGTAACAACAATATGCACCAACACAAGACTGAGTACAAGGAAGCAACAATAGAAATAAAACAATAGCTACAACAACAACAACAACAACAAAGGCAACAACAAAAAGGGAACAACAACAACAAAAACCCTATGAATAGTTCAGGGTCTATTTGCTGTCCTTTATGAGTGCTTTCCAGTCAAGTCTGATGGGGTGCCATGCCCTGGCCCTAGTTCTTGAATGCTTCCTCCCCTCTACTATCATGATCCCAATTCTACCTTACCAATCCGCTGGCCCAGAAGATGTACACTGGTACAGACAGGAACTGGGAACACAGGGAATACAGGGCGGATGATCCCTTCAGGACCGGTGGTGAGAGTGGTGATACCAGTAGGGTGCAGAGAAAGTGTGGGAGAAAGAGGGAACACATTACAAGGATCTGCATATAGCCTCCTCCCTGGGGGACAGGCAGCAGAGAAGTGCTTGAAGGGAGACACCGGATGGGGTAAGATATGACAAAATAATAATAATTTATAAATTATCAAGGGTTCATGGGGGAGAGGGGAACAGGGAGAGAGGGGAAAATGAGAAGCCGATTCCAAGGGCTCAAGTAGAAAGCAAATGTTTTGAGAATGATGATGGCAACAAACGTATAAAAGTACTCGACACAATGGATGTATGTGTGGATTGTGATAAGAGCTGTACAAGCCCCCAATAAAATGATTTAATTAGTACAAGAAAAAGACAAAGAAATAATTGGTTATATTTATAGATTTCAAGAATAAAAAATGATAAACTAGCTGATATATTTTTTATTTGACATCCCTTCTGTGCCACCACATCTCTCTCTCTTACAAGAGTTCCATTTTACCTCTCACCGAGGGCAATGTTGAGTCTTGGTTGTGTCGTGGGTTATGTATTGGGTTGATAACTGCAAAGACAACGGTTCAAAGTCACTGGTCACTCTATGAGAGAACGATGAGGCTGTCTGTCCCTGTAAATAATTAAAGACTTGTGAACCCAAAGGGACAGTTCTTCCCTGTCCTATAAGGTCATCATGGGCCCAAATCGACTTGATGGCAACGAGGTTCTTCGTTTGATTGTCAGGGGCGAGAGGTTCTCACTCTGTCTCTTGCAATAGTCTAGTGGAAGTTGGGGTGGCTGTGCTGTGTCACCTGGTGAGAGGAGCCACATGTTCTTTCTGTGTAATTTCCTGGGCTAAAAGCTTTAACAGCCAGTCGGGTGGTCCACTGCCTTGAAAAACATTTAAAGACCAAGTAGTTAGGATAAATCAGTTCAGAAGACAGGGAAGGAGCTGAACATTAAGACTAAGCCTCTGTACCCCGGGCACCCTTAATCTAAGGGAAACTATCCAAACCATGAGGAGCATTCCCATCAGGATTTTAGTGAGCCCAAGGGTCCTGGTGGCATTGTGGTTACAAGTTGGGCTGTGATCTACAAGGTCAGCAGTTTGAGCCCACTGGCCAACCATGGGAGAACAAAGGGACTTTCTACTCCTGTAAAGAGTTACAGTCTCAGAAACCCACAGGGACAGTTCTATCCTGCCCTATAGGGTCAATTTGAGATGGAACTGACTTAAGGACAATGAGTTTGCTCTTGGGAAGGTCCTAAATTTGAACTAACTCAACTCTGAAATATTGGGAAACCTCCCACACAGAGCAATATGTAGTTCTCTTATGGGATTCATGTGCAGTAAACAAAAGAGTAGGGTCTCTGCCAGCCTCATGCTTTCATGTATCTACTTAGTACAGTCTCCTTAAGAATGATTCAGGAAAATGGATTCGGCCATTTTGATATTCTCTGCGTCATAAATTAGAATCTCAGAAGATGGATTCCTTGCTAAGAATTTTATTTAACCTTGGGTAATCTAAGACTTTCCATCTAATTGTTAAAATTCTTGATAAATTAACTTATACCTCCCACCCCACTTGACCCCGACACACACACACACACACACACACACACACACACACACACATTCACTTTTCCCTTATCGGGATGCTGGTTTGTGACTTATGCTTTAATTTGGGATTTTAGTGAACACCTTGAGAAGATGAGTTTCTTTTTTTTCTTCTTCTGGAGAAAGAGTCTGTTTATTTCTTTCCCCTTGAAAGACTTTAGTTGTCTAGGAGATTGTCTATTGAATTATGTTGCTGTTAAAGAATATTGAACGTATCATGGGCTATCCAAAGGACAAACATCTGGCTTCGAAGAAGCATGGCCAGAATTCTTCTTAGAGCCCAGAATGGTGAGACTTCCTCTAACATACTTTGGGTGTATTGTCAGGAGAGGCCAGTCACTGGAGAAGGGCATCATGCTTGGTGAAGTAGAGGGGCAGCTAAGATAAGAAAGGCCCTCACCATGATGGATTGTCACAGTGGCTGCAACAACAGGCTCAGGCATAGGAACAATTGTGAGGATGGTGCAGGGCTAGGCGGTGTTTTGTTCTGTTGTACATAGTGTCGCTATGATTTAGAGCCAACTCATCCAACAAAACCACATGGGGCCCCTGATGGCGTAGGGAGTTGTGTTGCTAACTGCAAACTGAGCAGTTTGAAACCACTAGCTATCCTTCAGTTGAAAGATGAGGCTTTCTATGCTTGGAAATATCTGTAATCTTGGAAACCCTTTGGGACAGTTCTACTATGTCCCCCGGGGCCATTAGTGGGTTGACCTGCCTGGATGGGATTGAGTGATGTTGAAGGGAAGTTGGACTCTATCTGTTCGCTCTGTTGACAAATGCGTCATGTGCTCTTCTACAAACAGTTTGGTTCAGCTTCCTAACACTGGATGCCTGGGATTTTGTGACCCGGTGAAACTCTGGGAATAGTGCTCCGTTTAGGCATTTAATGGGGTAATTCCATGTTCAAGGGTCTCTGGATCACTGTGAGCTCGTGTGCACTTGGCGAGAGGTGCTACAGGGACTGTGAGTCTTTGATTCTCAGTGTTTGACCACATTCCGAGAAAGTAAACGCTCCTCTGCACTCTTGTTAAGTGTTCTTCTGGGAATTTGTATGTGGAAAGTTGGGAGTGTGTGTGTGGGGGGGGGCAATGATCATATCTTACAAGAACTTCCTAGAAGAGATAGGCAGCAGTCTGTTCTGTTTTGAAGAAACTGTGAGCACAAGCAGTCGTGGCTTGGTTAGAGGCATGCCACCTCTACAGATCAGGCTGGACCTCAGCTCATGCAGTGGACGCTGGCATGGGGTTGCCGAGAATTCTCTGGAACATCAGTGGTTACTCTTAGAAATTTTTGATGATGTTAGGACAGGTTAACAGAACTGAAACAGCTTGAAATTATGCAGCTACTTCTGGACGTGTGTGTTGCTACGTGTTGTGCTGTGTTGTGTGGAGACTGTTATGCAGTTGTTAATGAGTGTTAACACAGAGTATCGTTAGGGAAAACAGTGAGTGACCTTATGAGCCTGTGATTTGAACTGCCTTCTGAGACCCGGTGAGTGTGTGAGCCTTTGCCCAAGATGACGTCCTTGGGGCTGAAATCTGCCTGTGGTTCCCTAGCAAAGTGCCTGGGAGTCGTCTTGAGGATTTCTACTTGAACCTTGAAAACATTTCATCTGAGTTTCCTACTTCCCTCCTTGGAGTTGCTATGGTAAGCCTCAGATGCAAATAAACTGCTTCTTGTGCCTTTTAATCGGAAAGTGCATTCGACAAGTGTGTTGCATTGAAGTGTGCGCTACTGAATAGTTATTTACTTTTGATTGGTAGAACAAGGCCTTCAAAAGCAAAAAGAAAAAGCTTACGAAAATATAATTCTTAAATTCTGATGATATTAAGAAACTAAATAGTATTTTCTTTCAAGAAACCAGTTTGGTTTTATGACACCTGTGTGCTTATGGATTAAATAATTTGGATATTAGAACGAATTCATGAACGGGTTCCCTTTGACAGATTGTCCTGTTTTTAACAACCTTGAAATTCAAATCTTTACAAGTAACCTATGGAGCCCTGGTAGTGTAGTGGATTGGGGTTGGGCTGTGATCCACATGGTCAGCAGTTCAAAACCATTAGCAGCTCCACAAGAGAAGGACCATGCTTTCGACTCCAGTAAACAGTAATGTTCTGGGGAGCCCATAGGGTGG
The DNA here is from genome assembly GCF_050624435.1 of Tenrec ecaudatus. NCBI lineage: Eukaryota > Metazoa > Chordata > Mammalia > Afrosoricida > Tenrecidae > Tenrec > Tenrec ecaudatus. The sequence goes on from NC_134530.1 coordinate 7,114,089, forward strand.
GGAGTCTCTATGAGTCAACAACTATTTGATGGCAGTGAGATAAGGTAGATGTTGTAGAATTTTTTTTCAGGATTTTGAAGGCGACACTCGTTTTTCCAGAGGTCTAGAAAAAGCCTTTAACCTTGGGATTATTATTTTTTTTCTTTCCCCTAGTCCAGATGGAAAAAAAAAAGTCAACCACCCACCTGCTTAAAGAAGAGTAGAAATGGAGGAATTTAGTTTCCTTTTGTTTTGTAAAAGCACATACGTATACTTTAAAAATCATAAGCATATGCAATCATTAAATTGGTATTACTGGTTCTTGGTATTGAATATGAGTCCAAAAAGAGGGAGGAGGGGCCCAGGCTGAGTTTACATAGCACAGGAGAACCTTAAAGGGGGAGGGGGGAGAGTAGCTTCCCAGTTTGGGAGAGAAGGGCCTTAGTAGTTAGCAGCCAATGGATCAATGGCTGGGCTGCTAGACAACAACTTTTCAATTCAAGTCAACTAGGCCCTCCCAGAGGAAGGACGAGGCCACGCACTCCCATCAAAACTGTCTCAAAAACCCCAGGATCAGTTACACTCTGTCTGATTGTGCCACCACGAGACAGAATTATGAGTTGAAATTCACTCGATGACAGTGGGCCTTTTAATCAGAAGAAGTTACTTTTAAGGAATCTTGAAAAGCTAATGTTAGATTTTAAGAATTGGTAAGCATTTTAAAGAAAACTTAAAGTACTAAAATATTTCCTTAACTTTATTTCAGCACTAATTATCTTTCGTGAGGGGGAGGCGATTTCACTATCAGGAGGTGATTTGCTGGCAATGAACTGGGTTAGCGTTATGTTTGTTGTAATTTGAAGTACACGTGCTTTTGCATTTTAAGGGGCCAGCATTGCCTCGATGGCAATGAGTTTTTTAATTTATTTTTTCATTGGTTCTGTAATTTTTATGTTATCTTTCACTATTAATGCTAATTTAAGTTAACCATGGCCATGGTGAGTTTGATCATCTACTGATAAGCTGTAGCTTTGTCATTGAGCATGCATGCTTGATCAAAATTTCCAACAGAAAGATAGACTCCACTGGACCTATGAAAACGATGGACAATTTAAACTTTAAGCCGAAATTCAAATATATTTGATAGAGACCCTTCTATTAAGCTGTAGACAAGGGAAAGACAAAAATTCTGAAACAAATTACACGGATAAGGGAGAACGTCAGCTTGAAGCTATAATGGTATCTTGCCTCGGTCCAGCTGCAGCGGGTTCGGGTCCCCTGCTAGGTGGGTAAGGCTTCGACGAGTGGGAGACAGAACCCACACGACTCAAAGGTTGCGGTGACTGTTCCAATTTTATTCATGCAAAGCTTCAACTTACATATTCTTTTTCTTGGCTTAAAGCTTATGGCCTGAGATCATACATTAGGAAATTCTCAGGCCACAAGACCGTAACAAGTTACATGAACCACATCATGATTCTTGGTTAAAAAATTAATACATCTTGAAACTAAAACTTTCTCATACAAGGGTGATAGACATAAACCTTCTAACAGTAACTGAGCACACTTCATCCAACTAGGGAGCATTGTTCTAACTATGAAATCAATAAAGCATTAATACATTTCATTATCAAAAATTACTTGACAGGCTTTGGCTGTTCTTTCTGTTCTTTCTTAGGCTGCTCCTCTAGGGCTTTCATTTCTTGTTCTTGCTTTTCCACTAAGTTCCCATAAATTAAACTCCCAAAAGTCTTTCTGTACCAAGGTATGAGCTGCCTCACAATAGGTAGCTTTGCTGCATTGGACTTCAAGTTGGCTCACAACAGGTAGCTTTGCTTCAGTGGACTTCAAACATCACGGAGGCCCTCCTCTTGCTAACCGTTCCATAAAACTTAAACTACTAAAAGGAACTTGTACACCTTCTTTGTTTAACTATTCTTATGCCATTTTCATTACAAGCCCCTGTATAAGTTAAATCAGAGCCAGGGACTCTGTTTCTCTTTGGGTTATTTCCTGGAGGGGGATGGCTTATTCTGCCCCCTATGCGGTAACCAAGATAAGGAAAGGGAAAAACCATGGGAAGATGATAATAAACTTTTTTAGAATCTTGCACAAAAGCTTCCAAACGAGCCTCTGAGAATTCCGGGGGTTTTGGTTGCAATAGCTCAGCCTGCTCAAGATCTAACATAAATTCCTTAAGGGGATTTCTGGCTTCTAGTTTCTAGCTTTATTATACAATACACTTTGCACGTAGTCAGGACATGGATCTTTCAAAGCCATGGGAAGGGGAGTAACCTCAACTTCTGGGGAATATTCCTCAGTTGACATCAGTTGTTTCCCAAAAAGGGGAAGTGATCAAACTTATCAAGAACCAGAGAGCAGCTACAATGATCAATAATGATATCAGGACAATATTTTCAAAGGGTTTATAGGGACCTTCCTTGGTGGAGCCTTCTTTGAATGCTCCTCCTCCATGCGCTGACTTTGTCAAGGCCCATGGCTGGAAGTGGTCTCGGCAGTATCTAAAGGATTCACAGTCCTGCTACCATGGTGTCCCAATTTTTATTAAAGGAGACACCTCACCACCCCCAGCAAATCCCTGTGGGAAACATTGCCCCTTCCTAGGCTGGCCAGGACCGTCAAAGCAATCTACTTTCAAAACACACTCTGCCGCGGGCAAAGCTTTATACATTTTCACTCAAGGAGCTGAAAGACCTTGGCAGAGGCTGATTTCATCTGGCGACTGAAGATGTCCTTCGGCCTCCCACTGGAAACCTTAGCTTTCCACATACCTAGTGATCTGAGTTTAAGCTCAAACACATCACCTCATCCTATCATGGATTTTAATTTTAAAATATTTCCATCACAATTAGGTTGGCGTGGTTTCTTCTGCATGGACAATTTGATGTATCCTATAGCTGGATGGCTGTTTGGTTTTGAACAAGCATTCACGAAGCCAGCTGTTAGCCCTTCAGGTAGTCAGGGACCGTCTGATTGCTTCACCAGGCTTTACCACAGCTTTCACATTTTTAACGCTAACCTAAGGAGTGGAGCCATGTTAGAACTGCTTGTTATTTTATCAAGCCTTACATCTCAGGTGGGAGCTCAGATCCGTTCATAAAATATAACTCATATATACCGTACATATTTGTCTGTAAGCCGAGTTTTTCATCACATTTTTATATGGCTTATACTCGAGTGAGGGTTCCACCTACGTGTTCTCTAGTGCAGTGCAGGTGTTCTCCAGTGTCTCCCACAGCCTCTGTGTTGTCCTGCCCACCTCTGTGAGCTGGTACCTGGGGCGCACCGCATCCTTGTCAGATGAATGTCGGATGTGGACGCTCTTCTCCAGGGCTGTGACCAATGGCGTAGCCTTTACAGTCTTACCCGTGGTTGGTCACGCCCCCTTGCTCCGCCCAAGCATTGCTGAGTTCAAGTACTGGTACATCTCTGGCCTTGGATATACAGTACATTTATTTACAGTACTTAGTCTGCTATTTTTTATTTTCTTATTAACCCCTGTCTGGGCCTAGTGTTGACTGTGCTTGCATAGAGCAGCCTGTGTTAGGGTTCATGATATACACGCTGCGTTGTGTAACTGCACTGTGTTACTGCGTGTGTTGTGTTACCACTTCCCACACATATGTGGGAAAGCTGCAGATGCAGCAAATGTGGTAACTGTGCATACACAACGCAGTGCGAATATTATGAGTTCTAACACAGGCTGCTCTGTGCAAACAGTCATGTGATCACATTCTGGAACATCATCTGCCTGCGTTAGGCCTCAGTCTATACAAACTGCATTGTGTACGTGCGGTAAGGCAGCGTATGTAGGTGCCTCCGGTTCTTTTCAGGTCGGCTTATACTTGAGTAGATATAGTAATTTTACCACAAAAACCAGGAAACTTATTGACCCGAGTATATTCTTAGGGTGGGAAATGCAGCAGCTATTGGTAAATTTAAAAATAAAAATAGTTATCAATAAAATTACATTAATTGAAGCATCAGTAGTTTAAATGTTTTTGAATATTTATTTAAAAGAAAAACAGCAAACTAGCTCTGTAAATGGAAAAGAGGGTCAACAAAAACAATATGGTATCAACAATAACTTTAAGAGAACAAAAGCTTTAGCTTAATCAGCAACCAACTTACAACACAAGAGTTAAAATCCTTCTTCAAAACAGGATTCCTCGTCATCATCTGCATGTGCAAACGGAGCTTCAGCTTGAGCTGGTGTGAGGTTATCAGCAGACACTGCCATCACCACTGAGTCCGCGGTCATCACCATCACTGCTGTCGTTCTCATACTGTCTTCACTGCCATCCACAGCATTACGAAGGCCACATTTCTTGAAGGCACGTGGCACCAAGTCCTCTGGAATCTCTTCTCATGCATCCCGAACCCACTTTTCTGTCAATTCTATGTCGGGCTTCATCAGATTTCCACCTTTGTCAGTCGGGCTTGACCAGATGACATCTATTCATGCTACATCTTTCGCACATGATCTTTGAAAGCCTTACCGTATTCAAACACACATCTTGGGGCTGCAATACGATGTAAGGCCACCTGGAACAATGGCCAAAGTAACTTGAGAATGCTTTGCCAATTTTTTTTTAATGTCATCAGATGTGTGGGCTCTGAACACATCCCAAACTAGCCCGTGTTAGCTCATAATATACACGCTGCATTGTGTACGCACTGTTACTGCATGTGTTGCACAAGCACTTCCCATACACATGCGTCTGCAGCTTTCCCACATATGTGTGGGAAGTGTTAACGCAACACATGCAGTGACACAGTGCAGTTACACAACGCAGCGTGTATATCATGACCCCTAACACAGGCCGCTCTACGAAAGCATAGTCAACACTGGGCCCAGACAGGGGCTAATAAGAAAATAAAAATTGAAAGGTAGCAGACTAAGTACTGTAAATAAATGTACTCTGTATCCAAGACCAGAGATATACCAGTACTTGAATTCAGCAATGCTTGGGTGGAGCAAGGGGGCGTGACCAAGCACGGGTAAGACTGTAAAGGCTACGTCATTGGTCACAGCCCTGGAGAAGTGTGGGAGAAGAGCGGCCACATCCCACATCCATCTGACCAGGATGCGGTGCGCCCCAGGTACCAGCTCACAGAAGCAGGCAGGTTCTTGCCCAGTACGGCACGGACAACACAGAGGCTCCCAGCGTGCAGGAGAAAAGGAGTGGGAGAGACTGGAGAGCACGGGAGAACACGTAGGCGGGGCCCTTACGCTAGTGTAAGCTGAGAGGGCTTTTTCAGCATAAAAAAATGTGCTGAAAAGCTCAGCTCATATACAGTATATACAGTAGGTGGTCTCCGCTTATATTCGGGTCAGTTTATATTCAAATACAGTATGTACTTATGTACAACTCATATATAATTGTATATAGGTCCTTTCATTAGCTTTCTGAGAAATTACAGAAGTAATCACACGTAGAACTTAATAAATCTAAAAATGACATTATTAAACTAACTACGTGTGCGTGTTTTACTAATGGGGGGAATGTCAAGGAGAACTTTGTGGTTAAAACGCATGGCAAGGTACACTTTTACAAATTAATAGAAACTATTTGATGGAGCAAACTACCTAAAAATAAATGAAAGTTTGTGTTTACGAGGCAAGACTTTCAATAATGCACATTAACTAAGGCAAAACATCAATCTACAGGATGACCCTTGGACAAGATGGATGGACAGAGAGGCTCCAAAAATGGGCTCCAACTAAGAACAATTGTGAGGGTGCTACAACGCCATGGGGTGTTTCCTTCCGTTGTGCACAGGGCTGGTCTGAGTCAGAACTGACTGGCACCTAAGAACAATAACAACAGAGCATAAATCATGTAACACGAGAGCAAGTGATATGGAAAGACACACACACACACACACACACACACATATCCCAAGTGGCCAATATCAGACAACCTCAAAAGCAAGAGAGATTTGAGCAAAGTCCATTGACCTCAATGTCCACAATTTTGGAATAGCGGCCTTCTGCTTCTGCCAATGGAGAGCCTTTTAGCTTCAAGTTCAAACAAACGTTTCAGTTCCTTTAATCTGTGACAAGTGGGTTTAAAGTTAAACACAGGAGTTTTGTTTATTATCATGGATTATTATTTGCATCCTTTTGATGCCTTCTCTAATATAGAAAATTCTGGGGTAAAACCAAGTCAGGTATAAGGTTAAAGCTCTCTCACATGTGAAAAATACTATGGCACTTTTCTAAAACTATTCTAAAATTAGATAACCTAAGCTTTGAGACGTGATTTTTGTTCTTTTTCTTCATTTTGGTGACAGAATCAGTTAAAATTATATTATTGGCAATATAATACAGGTGTTCCTTCCTACAGGAAGAGGATTTAAAATATTCTTGGCAAAGGCAAACTTCCCTTTTCTAGTTCACCCCAACTCCAGTTTCCCTCATAAATATTCCCTTCCTCTGATCATGACTTTCTGTATATATTCTTCGATCACTGCCATAAGAGCATCTTTTATAGTCCACTTGTGTGACATTAAATTAGAGTGACTGCGGGGGAAAGACATATTGAAAGAACCACTTGGTCTCCCGAAGAATGTAAAAAGCCAAAGTGACTCAACCTGAAGACAAATCTCTTCTGAAGATCTAATTTTAGGAAGCAATAATAATGAGTAAGAGTTATGATTAGGAATATTACGCAGCCATACAATAACATTGTCTTAGAGACCAAGTGTGATAGTTATATTACCTGGTGTCAATTTGGGACTTGAAAGGATTAAGAGTGAAGAAGTGGAATCTAGTTTGTCAATTGGATAATAGCCACTGAGACCTCTGTGTGGACATGGCTTTTTCCTAAGAATTCTTGGAAAACTGGTATTTTCCTCTTTGGAGGTGAGAGACACCTCTCCCTCTTTGCTCATCCCCGAGAGACAATCTACTGATAAGTCACATGGTGCTATGGCCTGGGAGCTGGAGAAGCCACATAGACCTACCCTGATGCAATCAGACCTCTGGAGCCTGAGAAGCCATGTAGAGACCCCTGCCAGTGCTGAGATGCTGATAATGCCACTGGATCCACAAAACTTCCAACCCATTGTTCTGTGATCCTCCTGCATTGGGCATCATTGCATGTGTTTCATGAGTCTGAAGAGGACTCTATAGATGGGTATCGGACATATGGGCTAATATTGGACTTGTGGACTTGATATGGACTGTGCTGGGGCTTTTTTAAAATCAATATTCAATTGCTCTTATATAAAAACCCCTTTCTTATGCACATATGAGTCTCTATGAATTTGTTTCTCTAATCTACCCAGACTAACACACCAAGGAAATTGATTACTCATCTACTTGAAATCTAAACAGCCAGTCTGATTTTCTCTTTGAGAATCTGTTTCTCCAAATAGCTTGGATTATTCCAAAGAGTACAATGCATGGAGCAAAATGTTTAGCTAATTTGCTAAAATTTGGCACACACACACCCCAAAATTTGCTAATTTAGCAAAATTTAACACGGAGCTAAATTTCCCAACCCAAACCATGAATCTAAAAACTGTAACATCTAAATCCATTTGTTAGACAATTCAAGAGAAAGGGGACAAAATGATACCTGATATCCAGAAACAGGTATCCTAAAGCACCTAATATATTTGCATGTAAAAATAAAAGACACAGTGAATATTCAGTCTATTTGAGTGGCTAAATTCAGTTCCTGGTAACCTTTGCATCGGTTGTAATTAGTGAATTCAAACTCAGAAATCTTGATTTAGTCTGGTAAGCTCTAAGTTTAAGATGTCAGTAAATTTCATGAGTCCAACATAGTTCATCTTTCTATTGGAAATGTTGGTCAAGTGTTACAGCACACCAGCCAAGCCCCTCAGGAAAGCAAACTCTTATCTGTAGACAATACAACCAAATGTGGCCACGGCTAGCTCATAATCATGCTTTCAAAAGTGAGAGACTTGACTGGAATTATTGAACCAACTCCAAGCCAAATAAAATTATTTACTTTATTTTTATTAGCACTCAGAAGCAATACTTTGAAGCACGATAGTGACTCTATTTTTTTTAAGGTTCAGATATGGTATCCAACCACTAAGTTACTCAACATCTGAAGTAAGCCTGTAGGTCAGCAGGTAGATTCAAAAGAAACAAAGTTGTGACCAAGCTAGCAATTAAAATAATGAAATCATGAGCCTAATAAGGAAAAAAATATATTTTGTGACCTTAAAGTTTCAAACTGTCAGGGATTTAAAGTCACCTACCAGGTGATAACACCTGCACATCAGTTTTTCTATAACCGAGTGAACCTAAGACCCTCTTGTCCTAGAAGCCAGATTAACAAACCCAAAGACTCACTGCCTTTGAGTTGATTCCCACTCATAACACCTCTATAGTCCAGAGTAGACCTGCCCCTATGGGTTTCTGGGACGGTAAATCTTTATGGAAGTAGAAAGCCTCATTTTTCTGCCATGGAGTGGCTCTGGGTTTTGAACTTTTAATCTTGTGGTTAGCAGCCTAACTGACAACCCTCTCTATACCACCAGGCCTCTTCCAGATTATACAAAAATTAATGAAATCTTTAAACCAGTAATCAGAGAAAATATAGTTATCTCAGTGGCAAAATACTCAATTCTTTGTTTTCAGCTATTTAAGTATTAATGTTCTCCCCCTCTAGGAAAAAAAATCTAAAATTGAACTACCAAACTTTAGCTATATAGATAAAATTATGACTAAATCAAACCCATTGATTTTCAAATGAATATTTTAAACATAGTTTCTGCTGTATATGTCTCATATGCAATTCCTTATGTAGCAAATAAATAATTAGATATACTTAAAATTATAGCAAATATTTGTTAACCCAATTCAACACTCATATAGATTGTCCAAATACCACTGTGTTGTCTGGGTAAACTAGAGAAACAAATATACAGAAACTTTTATGTATAAGAGAGAGTTTTATATAAAGGCTAAGTGTACATTAAGAAAGATCCCAACTCAGTGCTGTCCAAGCCCCTAAGTCCAAAATTAGCCCATATGTTCAACACCAATCTACAAAATCCTCCTCAGTCTCACAAAACACATGCAATGATGCCGACTACAGGAAGAAAGCTGAATCAGTGAGCGTGTAAGCTTCTCAGCACTGGCAGGGGTCTCCACATGGCTGCTCCAGTACCCAGGACTGCATCGGGGGAGGTCCATGTGACTTCTCCTTGGGGATGTCTTGCAGGAAGTGAACCTTGCCATCCGAAGCAGGGAACTGGTTAAGGCAGCTGCACTCTGTTCTGACCACCAGAAAGCAGGAGACCCGAGAACTAAAAAGATGAGGCTCACCAAGTCATTTATCTCTCCGCCCTTCAATTAATCCCATATGTTTTTATTGGCCAGGTTGGCACAATAAACCTTAATTATCTCAATCCACCCCTTGCCAACTTGGCACCTGTCCATAATTCTTTAGCCTAACAATTGCAGTTAAGTAACACCTACACTTTAATCCTGTAATCCTAGGAGTATATTTCGCCCACCTATAAAAGTTTGTAAGCCAACCACTTCATGCCTTTATACCCCCAATTTTGGGTATCCAATTTCTATACTGCCCACTTACATTTACCCAGTGCTCAGAGGAGACAATCGTATTTTTTTGACATGAAGAATCTTCATTCCAGTTGGAACCTTTTGAAGTCAAGTCCACATCCATAAGCAAAGTCAAATTAGGACAGGCCATCAATAAAGTCAGTTCACAGGCTCAAAAATCTCTTCATCTGGTCCGGTTCTAGTTAACTCAGTGTGGGCTGCCTCACTCAGCCTCCCCAGGGTGCCCATTGGTTGCCTTGTCTTTAGACCATGGGCTCTCATAAATACTCAACAAACCTAGCCCTATTGTGCTAGGTCATGAACTTTAGACCAGTCAACCCTCTCGTCTTTTCTTTTTTCCTGTAAACCAAGTCCACAGGTGTCAGTGACCAAACTCCACCCGTCTCTTTATTGCTGCATTTCTCCCACTTCCACTCAACAAGTAGATCCAGGTGGTCACCTAGCAAGCATTTCAACCTGCTCACAGGCTCCGTTTAACATTCAGCCCCAGAGGGGAGTTTTCTTCACGGTTCCAGATTTTTTTTTTCAGCTTCTGACAAAGACCATGAATTCCTGAGTATTCCTATGCACTGGGTGGGGCATATCTTTTCAAAACTTTCTTTGCAGACATGGCCTAAATCCATCTAAAGACCAAATTTTAATGGGCTTATGTGCTTTCTATTTTCATACTTCCCATACTTTTCCCAGAAAACAACTCAGTAACAGTGTGGCTTTATCTAACCTCTGTCAAGACAAAGAAGAAAAATTACTATGAGGGAGAGGTCAAACAAACATCTACTCTCCATCCTATGATTTGTTTCTCCAGTACCCCACTCCCAGGGTACCATAATGTGTTAGCCTGGGTAAACTAGGGAAACAAATCCACAGCATCTCATATGTATAAGAAAGAGTTTTATATAAAGTGTAAGTGTTCCTTAAGAAATCATCCCAACCCAGTGCTACCACCAAACATAACTACCGAGCAAATAAAGTCTATTTATATTTTCAAGCTTTCCTTTAAACTTTCTTCAAGGAATATCTAACTTAATTTACTTGGAAGAATTTTTATTTCAAGGTTATAAACACAAAGCCCTGTCCAAGTAAATGAATTTCACTAATCATAATATATTTTTTCACAAGCACACATTAATCATAAAATTAAGAGTTCTTTGTAATAATAATACCATCTGGAAGTAAAAAACATATATCCATCTTTTTTCTACAGATGGTGTCATTTCCCAAATCAAAATTAAATGCTCTTTCTTTAGTTATTCTTATTGATAGGTTCTGTCGAGTCAGTTCTGACTTACAACGACTGCATGGGCAGTAGAATGAAACACTCCCTGGCCTTACACCATCCTTATAATTGTTTTTATAGTTGAGCCCTTTATAGCAGTACACATTTCAAATGTACTTCCCAACTAAAAGTCACAACAAGCAGTTAATTTGCATCTGAGGCTTAGCATAGCAACTCCAAGGAGGGAAGAAGGAGACCTAGATGAAATCTTTTCAAGGTTCAAGATGACTCCCAGGCACGTTGCTAGGGGACCACAGGCAAACATCATCCCCATGGATGCCCTCTCGGGCAAGACTCACACACTCACTTTCCGTAGAAGTCAATTCATATCAAGGGTTCATCAGGTCACTGATTATGTTTCCCTAATGATACCCTATTTTCACTGGGTCACGAAAACCCGGGCATCCAGAATCAGAAACCTGAACCAAATTGACATCCACTGTTTCTCCGACAGCACTCTCTACTTTTCCAGCTGGGTCCTAGAAGTCATTGCAAGGACCCCCAGAACTCACAGATGATGCTGGAGCTTATTAGGGAAGTCAACCGCTCAAAAGTCAGGAGAGAAATGCTTAGGATACAATTGTTCAATCAGGACAGTTTCTTCTCTGCCCTGCCCTGCACTGCCCACAGAAAGACTTCGCTCTAGCCCTCATTCTCTTGGCCTGGTCTCTACCCTGCTTGGACAATGTTACAAAGCTCTTAATTAATTTGTACAAATAAACAATTCTATGTATTTTAACTGAAAAGCATTCCTTTATTTTTTTCTCATTGGTATTTTACATCTGTACTGTTGGCTAGATTGATGGCAATGTTCTTTGGAGATTATCTATAATGTGCTTTCTCAGGAAACTGGCTTATGTATGTCAGGTTTCCCCCACTTCTTGCTTGTCAAAGAATTCACATGACAGAAACACTCTTGTAAGTCTCAGTAACTTTCACGAGGGAAAGGAAGTTTGGGGGTAGTACAGTCTCAGATAGTGCGCACTATCTCTGGAAAGTGCAAGGCCCCGTTGGGGGTGGGGTTAGGGGAGTGCAAAAAACCACATGGGAAACGGTCATAAAGTGGAGTCCACAGAGCCGAAAGAGGAGTCCCCAAACGGAAATAAAAAAAGAGTGCCGCCCTCAGTGTCTCCTGTTTATCCCTTTCGATCCCCACTCGAGGAGGTGCAAGTGTGGCATAATGGTGTTGTTGTCTGCTGCATGCCCAGGTGGACCGTCACCTGTGCCTAGGTGACCTTGGCCTGAGCCTGCCCCACTGTAGATTGCCCTCATAGGTAGGTGCTAAGGTGTGCTTGATTTCTTTCACACCCCTCTATTGTGGCGTAGCCAGCTAATTTTTGTTTAGCTAAGGCATTTGGTGGAGACAACTCCCCTTTTTTCCCAGTTTGTCTACCTTTCATTTATATCTGGGTCACTTCCCAGCCAGCATATTAGCTTCCTGACACATTATAAGCAACCTCCATTCAATATTTGATAAAATACTAGATATATTCTTTGAACAGATTTGAATTCTCACCGACTGTAAAGCCTAGAACAGTAGTTCTTTGCATGTCTTCCACTTAATTCATCCCCTCTTAAAGTGATTACTGAAGACTTGCGTGTTGCAGTAAAGCATGATGAAGGAATCAGATGGTTCTCAGCTAACAGAAGGGGACCGCAAAAGCTTGTCCTAAAGCCAGCAGTCCTCTATGGGACCCTTTAACCATTCTGTGCAGAGAAAAGCATACCAACCTATGTGCGATCAAAGGATTTTAAATAAAGTACATAATCAGAGGAGATGTATTAGAATTAGAGCTTAATTTCTGAGTACTAGGTTTGCATAAGGCTGCTGTTATCAGTGAGAGCCCTAAGTTCACGTTGAGTCTCCACATAGATTCACCCCCAATTTAATTATTTATGATCACTCACCAGAAATGTAAAAAGTTTCCTCTTAGGTAGAGTTTGTTTAAAAAAAAAATAGATTGGTGCAACTTCCCTGGCTAGCCCCAGGAGGGACAGTCTCACCCTCAGGGAGTTCTCTGGGTGTGCCCATGATAGAAATTAGGATAGCGGGGTCACATGGTCATAAGTCATGTCCCAACCAAAATGGTCACAGGGCTCCCAAATCGATCTTGTAATCTTTTCTAATGTACAATATCATGCATATTCCAATCATGGTCCCTTCCAGGCTTCTATAGTGCCACCTACCAATGGGATGAATTCAGTCGATGTGGATCATCATGATTTTGAAATGAGTTTCTTTTGTTTTTCACCTTTTTTAATTAGCCACATGGCTTCAAATTCTTCAGATGCCATTACAATCTCATTCAAATAGTCTCCGTCATGTGAATGGTTGTCCTGTCTAAGCCTTAATAAAGGGGCCTCTATTAACTACTTAAGGATCCCTGATGGCATAGTGAATGTTACCCATTGGACTGCTAACTCCAAGGTCAGCAGTTCAAAAACTACCAGCTGCTCAGCTGGACAGTTGATGTCAAGCTTTAAACATACCTTATCTTATTTTATTGTTTTTTTAAGAAGCTATTCATGTTCTGTTGTTATTAAAAATGTGAGCCCAATTCTACCTTACAAATCCAGCTGGACTGGAGGATGTACAATGGTACAGATAGGAACTGGAAACACAGGGAATCCAGGACAGATGAACCCCTCAGGACCAGTGGTGAGAGTGGCGATGCCAGGAAGGTGGAAGGAAGGTAAGGGAGAAAGGAGGACAGATTACAAAGATCTACATATAACCTCCTCCCTGGGGGACAGACAGTGAGCAGAGAAGTAAGTGAAGGGAGACGTCGCATGATATAAGATATGACAAAATAATAATTTATAAATTTATCACGAGTTCATGGGGGAGAGGGGAGCAGGGAGGGGCAGGAAAATGAGGACCTGATACCAAGGGCTCAAGTAGAAAGCAAATGTTTTGAGAATGTGATGGCAACATGTGTACAAATGTGCTTGACATGATGGATGGATGATGGATTGTGATAAGAGTTGTATGAGCCCCCAATTAAATGATTAAAGCAAAAACCCCCAAAACTTGATCTCTGCCTGGTCGGAAGAGCCCTGGTGGCATGGTGGTTATGAGTTGGGCTGCTAGCCACAAAGTCAGGAGATAAGACTACTAGTTGTTCTGGAGGAGAAAGCTGAGGCTGTCTACTCCCCGGGGCAGTTCTACCCTGTCCTAGAGGGTTGCTATGAGTCTGAACTGACTTGATGGCAGGGCATTTGGATTTTGGCTTGGATGTCTTGTTGGACTCCATCATCATCATCATCATCATCACTTTATTGAGATTGTTTGGAACACTTTCTTGAGAAGAGGCATTTCAGCTGACCCTGGGGGGTGGGCGGAAGCTACCCAGGCAAGGAAGTGGTAGGAGGGCTCATACTCAGGAAGAACAAGTGCTGGAAAGAGCTTAAGGAACCGAGAGAAGATGAGTGGGCTACTGGGACAGGTTAGGAGCTAGGCTGGAGAGATTGGCAGGGGCCTGGCCACACAGAACTGGGTTGTTTTTTCGGGTTTGTGTGGGTTTGCTCTGTGGGCGATTGAGTTAGAAGAGGCTAGTGATGGGAAGTTCACAGAGTTAAGAGACCACAAGTTGTCACAGACAGGAAGTTAGTGAAGAAAAAAAAAAAAGAAAGAAAGAGGAACCTGGAAATGAGAAGAGAGTTTCCCCGGGGAGAATGCAAGGAGTGGGGGAAATCAACAAGGTGCCTTGGGGTAGTGGTGGGGCAGCATGGCGCCTGGTTTTCAAGACCAGTAGGATAAAATTGAAAGTGAGAACTGGCAAAAAGTCACCATGATCATCTATTGCTCACATTGTCTTAGTCAGGGCACTGTATAAAGAAGGGTTTTTTTTTTTTTTTTGGCATTGTTACCTCCCTGTCCACTGCTTCTACTGCATAAATGTTTGTAAAATTGTAGACTCCTCTCTTTCCATTCCCATCCCATATCCAGGCCATGGATCTCTGATCACTGCCTTAAAAAAAAAAAACCCCAAGAGTCCAATCCCTTTTCATCCTCTCCAGGACTCTAAAAGCAAAAACCATCCATTTTCGTTGAGTAAGTTCTAACTCATGGAAACACCATGTTTCAGAGGAGAATTTCCCCAAGGAGTGTTTCAAAACTGCAATCTTTACAGAAGCAGATTGCCAGGCCTTTCTTCTACAGCACTGCTGTGTGGATCTTCAACCTGAACCTTTCAGTTAGTGGTTGGGGGAAAGTCACTTTGCTCTGCCCAGGGCCCGAGATCAAGAAATCAAAAGGCACGTTGTGTTGGGTAAATTTGCTGAACAAGAGCTCTTTGTTGTGGTGGCTGTTAGGGGTCATGGAGTCGGTTCCAGTCCAAAGCAACTCTCTGACCGACAGAATGAAATACTGCCTGGTCCTGCATCATCCTGAGAACTGCCGCTAGACTTGAGCCCGGTGTTTGCTCCAAATCATTTTATTAAGAGCTAATCCAGGCATCATGCTGTCCCATGGTTCAGTCATATCAAGCAGTGTTGTACAATTGCTACCATATCTGTTCCAGAACATTGTCTTCCTTCTTGTACCCCTTGATATCAGTTCCCTCTTACCCCACCGCCTGCTGTACACCACAGGAACCCTTATTCCAGTTATTGTCTCTATAGATTCACTCATCCTGGGTTACAAATACCCCCCAAATCATAGAAAAATACATAACAGAGAGTCAGGAAGGCTACCAACGATGACCAAATACAACAGACAAACCCCAATATGAGAAAAAAAACACAGCAAATATTAAGAACCAGATCAAGCATACAGTGTATCAAAAGGGAGATCAAGTGACGAAGTTTTAACCCTTGAAGTTGGATTCGTCATATCAATCTACTATCATCATCTCTCCAGTACTTTCTGTCTGATCACCAAGCTATTTCCAATTAGAGTTAGAGCTATTTCCAATTAGAGTTAGAGCGAACTCATGAGGCACGTTCTCCGTGTAGATCCTGTAAAGGTCTTTGGGCTTCTCACTGTGGTCCATAGCTCTCTGCTCACCAGAAACTGACAATTTGAGCTCTGAGATGATTCCCTCCTTTGGATTTGGATTATATAATTTAAAATTTTTGGATTGCAGATGCTGCTGTGCTTCTATGTGGTAATAATTAATGTCTCATTTAGAGGACAGCTTGTTTGAAAACAAGCCGCCAAGACCCCAGAGGCTACTCTATCTGATAGCTAAACACCATCTAAGTTCTGGACCACATTTCGCTGTAGTACTCATATCTTCTATTTTTCTTTCATGGGGGTGAGTATCGAGCAGGGTCATGTTGCAATTACTAATTGTTCTTAGATTGGAGCTAGGCTTAAGTAGGAGCCTCAAATCCATTCTTGAATATATGTTTTCTTTCTGCCTCTGGTTCACCTTAGATATATCTTTGTTACTTTATGGTAGAGAATCTTGCCCATTAACTCCGTGGAGCAAAAGGATTGCCAAGCACCATCTAATTTCTTCCCCACACTTTGTGTTTGAGCCCATTGTTGCAGCCACTATGCCAATCCATCTCCTTGAAGACTTTCTCGTTTTCACTGCCCTTCTACGTTACCAAGCATGATGCCCTTTTCCAGGGACTGGTTTCTCCTGACAACATGTCCAAAAGTATGTAAGAGGACATCTCACAGTCCTTGACCCTAAAGAACATTCTGGCCATAGTTCTTCCAAGACAGAAAGGGTTATCCTTTTAGCAGCTCATGGTGCTTTTAAGATTCTCTTCCAGCACCATGACTTAAATGCATGCATCCTCCGTCTTCCTCTTTAGAGTATTGAAAAGTAAAGATGTTACTTTGAGGACTAGGGTGTGCCGAACTCAGGCCATGGTATTTTCAGTTTCCTCACATGCATGTGAACGTTGGACATCGCATAAGGAAGAACAAAGAAGAACTGATGCATGTGCATTGTGCTACAGAATAATATTGAATGTACTATGGACAGCTACATGACAGACAGGTCTGTTTTGGACAAAGGACAAGTGTTCTTTAGAGGAAAAACTTCATCTTGCATACTTTGGACACATTTTCAGGAGAGACCGGTTCCTGGAAAAGGATATAATTCTTGATAAGGTCGAGGGGCAGGGTAGAAGAAGAAGGTTCTCAATGAGATGGATGAGCCCAGTGGTGGCCACATTGCGTTCCAACATGGGAACAATTATGGAGATGGTGAAGAGCTGGGCAGTGTATTGTTCGGTTGTGTGTAGGGTCACTGAGTCAGAACCGACTCGATGACAACTAACAACAAGAGGGCTGCAGGTAGCGTCATCCTCACTGTAGCAACCTCCTCCATGGCCATCTTGTCTCTGTCTCTGTCTCGTTCAATCTTCAACCAGTCGATGCTCAATCACACCATGTTCCCCCTCTAGTCAAAATCTTCCCCTCACTCCCGTCCTTCTCAGAGAAAAAGCTGGTCTTCGCTCATGTCATTCGGTTGTTGCTGAGTCTGCTTCCTATGTTACTGTTCATAAGTGTGCTTTGTAGAGTTTTTCGGCTATGATATGTCAGAAGCTGATACTTCGTTCAAAGCATCTCTGGATGGGGTCAACCACAGACAGACCTTTTGACTGATAGCCTGAGTGCCTGACCATTGGGACTTCCCAGGGACTCTGAGATTCTACCTATGTGTTTGCAGGTCCATCAATCTACCCTGTGATGCCGATGCTGCCGGTCCACAGACCATCCTTTCAGCAGTGAGGGATCATCAAGATCCTTGGCTAAGCATGCTTAGCCGCCTTTACCCTCTTGGACCACATTCCCTTGAGCCTCCTGTGATGCACCATGGCTGGTGTTGTTATCTTTGTGCTGACTTGTGTTCATGGTGACCCCATGTATTATAGAGGGGATTTTCATACTCTCAAGGATTACCAAGTCCCACTTGATAGTGGTTCATTTAGGCTGTTAACTGCAAGGTCTGCAGTTCAAGACCACCAGCTGCTCAATGGAGAAAGATGATACTTTCTATTGCCGTAAAGTGTTACAGACTTGGAAACCCACAGAAGCAGTGCTACCCTGTCCTACAGGGTTGCCATGAGCTAGAATGGACTCGATGTCAGTGAGTGGGGGTTTCTCCTTCAGGTGCATAGTAGTAACTATCTTTTCTTGGATTACTAGTTTGAAGATTTAAATCATTCTTTGCGAATATGGAGGAGCCCCTGGTGGTACTGGGTTATGGGGTCAGCTGCAAATGGTGAGGTCAGCCGTTCAAAGCCACTAGATGCTGCTTGGGAGAGAGATGAGGCCTGTGACTCCTGTGAAGAGTGGCGGCCTCAGAAACCCATAGGGGCAGTCCTCATTTGTCCCTTGAGGTTGCTGTGAGTCAGAATCCACTTGGCGGCAATGAGGGAAACTTTCCTAATGACTGCTAGTCTCGGAAGTGGGTCACCAGGCTTCTCTTCCAAGGTGCCTTTGAGTGGGTTTCAACTGCTGATCTTTCAACCAGAAGCTGAGTGCTTAACTGGTGACACCATCCTGACCTTGTCCAAATTCTTTCTCCCATGCTGCCCAGATGTGAATGAGTGTGACAATACGTCTGTGTGCCCACCTTTTGCCACCTGCACCAACACCTTGGGGAGTTACTACTGCACCTGCAAACTGGGCTTCCTGACCAGCAATGGACAAATGAAATTCAAGGGCAAAGAGGCAGAGTGTCAAGGTGAGTCCATCACCATTTGGAAGCCTTCAGCATTTGGTAGAGAGATCAGGGGGAATGTCAATTTATGTATCCACCACTGGTCTGCCAGGTTGTTCATCCTGTCAGGGTGGCTTGTGTGTTGCTGTGATGTTGGAAGCTAAGTTATTGATATTACAAATACCAGCAGAGTCACCCAAAGTGAACAGATTTCAGCAGAACAGAACAGACAACAACAACAGACTCTAAAGATGGAGTTGGCTGTTCACTTGGGGCGAATTAGTTACTGAAAACCTCTGTGTACCATAGAAACATTGTAAGATACAAAAGACCACTTGCACAACATTGAACCATTGTCAGTTATTGATGACCTCATGCACCACCCTGAGTCATTGTCAGATACTGGAGACCTCGTGGCCAGCAGAACAAGTGTGACAATGTTACAGAACCTGGCATTGTTTTGTTGTGCTGCACATAAGGGTCCCTGTGAGCCGGAATTGATTCCATGCTCCCTAACAATACCATCACCACCACCACCATCACCACCACCACCATTACCACCACCACCACCACCACCACCACCTCCACCACCAGGTATTTGTATTTCCCCCCCGAAATGTGGTTTATTCTTTTCTTTTTTTAAATTGGGTTTAATTTACTACAGGGAAAATATACAGAGTAAGGCATTCATTCATTCACCCATTTCTCCAAGTTCAATTCATTGACAGTGATGATATGCTCCAGGTTGTGCAGCCCTCCGCATCCTCCCTTTCTGGATTATTCGACCCCTGTGTCAGTCTGGGTACTTGAGAGAAACAAATCCACAGAAACTCATATATAAGAGAGGGTTTTATATAAAGCTTAAATGCACATCAAGAAACATCCCAACCCAGTGCTGCCCAAACCCACAAGTCCAACATTAACCCTTTAACCCATACGTCCAACACCAATCCACAAAGTCCTCCTCCATCTCACAAAACAGATGCAATGATGCTGACTGGAGGAGGAAAGCCGAGTCAGTGAATGTGTAAATGTCTCAGTGCTGGCAGGGGTCTCCCCACAGGTGCTCCAGCACCCAGGGCTCTATCGGGGTAGGTCCATGTGGCTTCTCCTCAGGGATGTTTTACAGGAAGTGAGCCTTGCAAGCTAATGCAGGGAACTGGCTAAGGCAGCTGCACCCTGGTCCAACCATCAGGAAGCAAGAGACCCCAGAACTCAAAAGGTGAGGCTCACTGAGCCATTTACCCCTCCACTCTTCAGTTAACCCCACATGTGTTTATTGGCCACGTTGGCACAATAAAATAACTGTATCAACCCCCATTAGCTTAACCACTGCCCAACCCCCTCAAGCAGAAGTCCATTTCTCCTTCCTTCTCACCCTGATAACCACTGATTTGTAATGGTTTCTAGATAATTGCTTAGTTCATATAGACGAGTATTTGTGCTTTTGCGATTGGCACGTTTCACTCAGCAGGCTTTCAAGGTCCATCTTCAGCCGAGTGTGCATCAGAGCTGCACCTCTCTTTGTGGATGAGTGTCCCTGGCGTGCATGGACCACATCCAGCTGATTTTCTTGTTTTGTGATCACTAAGATGATTATTGGTTCCTGTAAACATTCCCCCCCCCGCCCCAATGTTTAGCAAATAGCATTCAGATGGCAACAAAAAGAGAAAGGACGCTTTAGGCATCCTACTCATAAATCGCTGCTGATTTCATCTGGGAGATCCTCTTTCAGATCACCTCCCCCCACCCCACCATGTTGTATACATCTAACATTAGGGAGTCCTTGGGTGGTGCAAAGGGTTAACACACTCAGCTGCCACCTGCAATATTGGTGGCTCAAAAACAAAGGAAAAGCCTGGCTCAATCATTTTGAAGAGAAAACCAAACCAACAACCTGGATGGAGAACTCCATGGGGCACAGTTCTAGTCTAAGACACGTAGGGTTTTAGTGATTTAGAATAGACCTGTGAGCAATGGGTTTGGTGAGACTCCCTTCCACCATAACCAACAGTCTCAGTCAAGGGAGTCAGGGAAGCATAGCAACCTTCTCCCCCTTCCTCCCACCACACACTCTTGATGGAAAGAAGGCCAGAATCCCATTACACTCATCTTTGGAAAGTGCAATCGGGTACACGAGTGACCCCTTGCTTTCTCTGCCCAGATGTGGATGAATGCGCCAAGACACCATCACTCTGCGGTTCTGCCTCGGTCTGCAAAAACCTGCCAGGGGCATACAAGTGCACCTGTTTCCCAGGGTTCTCAGCCACTAATAGAACAACCTGGGTCCCCAGAAAGACAGGAAGACTCACCTGTTCAGGTAATGCTTTCAGAAACAGGATTTTTGGTAAACAGTTTTCCCTGGCTTGGTATGTGTTTTCGAACCTGAACACATGGTCATGCCTACTTCCTGTTCTCCTCTGTCCCCCAGATGTGGATGAGTGCCTCTACAGTAGCATCTGCCCAGAGAACTCTTATTGTGTCAACTCTGTGGGAAGCTACAGTTGCAGCTGCCAGACTGGTTTTGTCTCTAGGAATTCCATCTGTGAAGGTAGAGAGCGCCTATTCTTCATGGTTGATCTAGAATGAAACTATCTCACTCCTAGTACATATTTTTGTATTTTATCTCTGAAATGTATTTCAGAGATATAATTCTCATCCACTATTGGGGAGAACAGGGTATGAATCCAGCTACTGCACCTAGGTGCAGGCACCACCTGTCCCTTGTTTGGTCGACGCTTGCCTATTGCTAGGATGTTGAACAGACTTCAGTGTTTCTTCCAGACTAAGATGGACTAGGAAGAAAAGCTTGGAGATGGATTTCTGAAATAATAGCCAATTGAAGGATTGCATTCCTGTATCTTCCACCCCACAGTTGTTTCTGCATCTTTTTGGAGCCCCCAGGTTTATCTATAGTTCTATCACAGCTTCTCATTTTAGCTCTCCACAGTAATCCCCAGTGTAAGATGCACTGTGCCTACTGGGTTCACTAATAGACTCCTTGTTTATTCCTTACATCTTCTGAGTTGTATCACAGCAGCAGCCCTAATGGTATAATACAGTAGTTCTCAACTTGTGGGTTGTGATCCTTTAGGGGGTTCGAAAGACCCTTTCACAGAGGTCACCCAATTCATAACAGTAGCAAAATTACAGTTATGAGGTAGCAACAAAAATAATTTTATGGTTGGTGGGCCACCACAACATGAGGAACTGTATTAAAGGCTGGAGGCAATAGGAAGGTTGAAAACCATTGGTATAATAGGTTACACCAAAGTCAACACTTTGAAACCACCGGCCACTCCACTGGAGAAAGATGAGGTTTTCTATTCCCTTAAAAAGTTAAAAATCTTAAAAAAGAAAGCAAACTTGACCAATGATTACCCTGGGGGAAGCCGCAAGGAATAATACATAGGGAGCAATGAGTTTAGATTAATGATGGGGAATAATTTGGAAAGGGGTATCAGTGATAATTATATGACATGAAGAGTATAATCAACAACACTGAATCATATCTGTAGAACTTTTTTGAATTGGAGAATGTTTTATTGTGTATATTTTGCCACAACTAAAAAATAATAATTACAAGAATTAAAAAAAAAAGTGTTACAGTCTTGGGAACCCAAAAGGGTGAATCTACCCTATCCTATGTGGTTACTATGACTCGGAATTGACTCAGTGGCAATGTATTTTTACGTAATTTATTTTAATTGTGGTGAAAATAGACAAACCAAAATATCTGCCAGGACAATATCTTCCACATTTGCAATTCAATGCACCCATCAACTTTTTGTGTTGTGTTCTCATTATTGTTACCCTTTTCCAAAATGTTCCACCACTACTAATATAAACTCCATGCCTTCTAAGCAAAAGTGCCACTTTCTCCCTTTTACCATCCCTAGAAATCAGTAATTATTTTTATTTTCTATGTATTTGGAGTGTGTCTTTAGTTGGACTTATTGACTAGTCATGCCTCATGCTTATTCTCTGCATCACAAATGCTGATGAGTGCATTGTCATATGTGATTTCAGAGCAACGTACAGCAACACTCCTGGGAGCTTCTTTTGAAACAACCATCTTGGCTTTCCTACTTATAAAGCAGAGTAGGACTGCCTTTCTGGGTTTCCAACTGTAAATCTTTATGGGAATAGAAAGCCTCTTTCTCACTTGAAGTGGCTGGTGGTTTCCAACTGTTGATTTTGTAATTAGCAGCCCAGTGTAGAACCCAATACACCACTGGGGTTTCTATGAGTTCTTATGAGATGCAATCACCTCAATGGCATTGAGTTTGAGTTTGAGGCTGACTTTACATTGAACAATGGACAGTTGAGCTTCATGGACCAAGGGGTGGACTGTATAGAAGAGCAGAGGCTTGTTGATTAACCTTGGGAGGAAATATCACTTTGTTTCTTCAGTCTCTTGATATTTTTTAAAATTTCTTGCAGACATTGATGAGTGCTTCCAAGATCAATTACTTTGTGGCCCCAATTCGGTCTGCATCAATGTTCCGGGGTCCTACAACTGTAGGTGCATGGTAGGATTTCGTCCCAACCCAGAAAGCTCCTGGAAAGATGGAAACTTCAACTGCAAAAGTAATCATACCCCGTGTGTCTTTGCCATGGAATTTGTATCTTGCTTTGGTTATAAAAATCCTCACTCTCCCTAACTTCTGACTGATCCCCTAACCTTCACCACATTCAGAGATCCACTTTCATTTAATTTTCTCATTTACTTATTTGTCAATTTGCTCACTCCGTAGCTTACTTTGTGAGCCTCTATTGATTTATTGAGGAACAATGGATACCATCGTTAATGGAAGCTGCATCTTTGTTGAAAGCAGAGGATATCAGAAAGCATATACTTGTGTTTCCTTGATTATGCTAAGCATTTTACTCTGTGAACCACGATAAACTATGGATAGACTTGAGAAGGATGGGAATCCCAGTATATATATATATATATATATAGCTTATTGGGAACCTGTGCATGGACCAAGAGGCATCTGTGCAAACAGAAAAATGGCATACTGCATGGTTTAAAATCAGGAAAGGCATGTGTCAGAATTGTACCCTCTTGCCATACTTATTAAATCTGTATGATGAGCAAATAATCAGAGAATCTGGTTTATGTGAAAAAGAATGTTGTATCAGGGTTGGAAGAAGGTTGATTAGCAACCTGTGATATGCATATAACATGCTGTGCTTGCTGAATGTGAGGAAGACTTGAATCACTTGCTTATGAAGATCAAGGATTCTCAATATAAAGAAAGCCCAAGGGTGAAGATTGGGAAAGACAGTGATATGCTTAAAGAGATCTGAACATTGGTTCTTGACTCTAGATGTTTATAGGAAAAAGTAGTCATTAAGCAGTGAAGTAATACAAGAAGAAAAAAGGAAACTAATAACACTATACACACTCGCACACAATGTGTACAAAGACAAAGAAAAATGACAGTAAAAATACATACATATCAACAATCTCAGTGAATGTTAACAGACTAAGTGTATCAGTAAAAAGACAGAGAGCAGCAGAATGGATCAGAAAACAAAATCCATAAATATGGAGTCTACAAGAAGCACATCTTAGACACAGACATATAAGAAGCACAGACATAAACAGACTAAAAATAAGAGGCTGGACAAAAGTATACCAAGCAAACAGCCAAAAAAGAAGCATGTGTAGGAATATTAACCACTGAAAAAATAGTCTTTAAGGCAAACAATATAATAAGAGACAAAATGGACACTACATAATGAACAAAGGAACCATAGCCCAGAAATTTATATACATCCAGTGAAAGAATTTTGAAAGAAATCAGTCAAATCCTCACAGAAATGAAAAAGGATACAGACACCTTGCCAATAATAGCACAATTCAATACTCCACTCTCAAGGAAAGACAGACCATCAAGGAAAAAACTCAATAAAAACACGAAAGAGCTCAACAACACAATCAGCAAAATCAACCTCATAGATATATTGGGAACACTTTATCCAACAACCCAGTATATATTCTTCTATAACACACGTGGAACATTCTCAAGAATAGACTACATATTATGCCACCAAATATGCTTCAACAAATTAATAGAAAGAGAGACCCTAGAACCTATCTATCTTCTCAGATCACAAGGCTATAAAACTATAACTCAACGATAAAGTGAACAGACTAATAGAGACACATATTTGGAGACTGGACAACATAATGCTCCAGAATGATTAGGTAATACAGTAAATAAGGGAGGGAATTAAAAAATCCCTTGAGACAAATGAGAATGATAACACAGCCTATCAAAACCCTTTGAATGCAGAGAAAGCAGCAATTAGAGACAATTTATAGCAATCAACATGCACATGAAAAGAAAGGAAAAATTCAAAATCAAACACTAACATAACATCTTTAACAATTGATAGAAGCAAGGACAACAGCATCAAATTGCTATTAAAAACAAAAGAAGAAAAGAAATCATAAGCAGTAGAGCAGAAATAAACAACAAGAAAACAAAACAAAATGCAAAAAAAAAAGTCAACAAGCCAAGAAGTGGGTTCTTTGAAAGGATTAATAAAATAGACCACTGGCAACCTAATCAAAGTATAAACGAAAATAAGAGATCCACATTCTCAGAAAAAGAGATGAAAAAGGTGCCGTTACAACAGATCCAAATGAAATAAAAGGAATGAGAACGCACTAATATGAAAACTGCATTCAAACAAATTTGATAATATAGAAGAAATGGACAGATACTTAGAAATACATCACCCACCCAAATTATTTCAGACAGATGTTGACAAACTCAACAGACCCACAACAAACAAAGAAATAGAGTGGGTCATTGAGAAACTTCCAACCAAGGAAAGTCCAGGACCAGATGGTTTCACAGGGGAATACCACCAAGTATTCAGAAAAGTATTCACCAATACTACACAAACTATTCCAGAATATAGAAAATTACAACAATCCCCCAAACTCATTCTATGAAGACAGCAAAACACTGATTTCCAAACTAGGCAAAAACCTTACAAAGATAGAAAATTATAGACCAATATGCCTCATGAACATAGATGCTAAAATCCTCAACAAAATTCTGCCTAATAGAATCCAACATCATAACAAAAAATTCACTATGACCAAATGGAATACACTCCAGTGCTGCGGGGATGGTTCAACTTTAAAAAAACAGTCAATGCAATCCACCACATAAACAAGGCAAAGAAGCAAAACCACATGATTATGTCAATAGATGTAGAAAATGCATTTGACAATATCTAACACCCATTTTAAAAATGAAAACACTCAACGAAATAGGAATAAGTGGAAATTCCTCAACATAATAAAACACACACACACACAAACAGCCAACATCACACCCAATGGGGAAAAACTAGAACAATTTTCTCTGAAAATGAGGCTCAGACAAGAATGTTCCTTATCACCACTCTTATTAAACATTTTACTGAAAGTCTTAGCTAGAGCCATCAGAAAACAACAACAACAACAAAATGAAGGGGATGCAAAAAGGCAAAGAAGTGAAATCTCGCTATTTGCCGATGATACGATTTTTTATATAGAAAACTCAAAAGTCTCCACCAAAAAAAGCCTACTGGAAAAAAAATCAAGCAATTCTGCTGGATACAAAATTAACAACCCCAAATCAATCAGAATCCTGTATAGCAATGAAGAGATGTACAAAAAAGATAAGAAAACAATACAATCTACAATAGCCCCGCAAAATGAAATACTAAGGAATAAATCTAACAAAAGGAACAAAACACCTATACTGAGAAAACTACAGAACATTACTATAATAAACCAAAACCACGACCACCAAAAAACCAAAAACCAACCTACATAAATGGAAGAAAATCTCCTACTCATGGACAGGCAGACATGATTTTGTGAAAATATCAATACTACCAAAAACAATCTACAGATACAATGCAATTCCAATCCAAATCCCAAATACATTTTTTAAAGAAATGGAAAAACTAACTCCCAGTTTCATAAGGGCAAGCAAAAGAACCAGGTTAAGTAAAAAAATGTTTTTAAAAAGAATCAAGTAGGAAGCATCACATTATTTGACTTATAATACCTACTACCTAGCCACAGTAATCAAAACAGGCCAGTACTGGTACAAGAGAGATTTATAGACCAATGGATCAGAATAGAAAACCCAGTTACAAGTGCATCAGCCTATAGGCAACCAATATTCAACAAAGGACCGAGAAATACCCAATGGGACAAAGAATCTTTTTAACAGTGGTGTTGGACAAACTGGATTTCCATATGCAGAAGAATGAAACAAGACCCACTTTTCTCCCCTGGCTCAAAAACTAACTCAAGATTGATTAGAGACCAAAGTGTAAACCCCAGAATTATCAGGACCATCGATGAGAAAACTGGAACAAACTTAAGATCCCTATTGCAGGACATACATAGACTACCAAACATAATGCAGGAGGCACACATTACAGAGGACAAGATAGATGACTGGCACATGCTGAAACTATATCGCTTATGCACATCCAAAGAATTCATCAGGAGAGTAAAACAAGAGCCCACAGATTGAGAATTTATTCTTTTACCAAAAACACATTGGACAAGGATCTAATTAATTAAACATACAGAAGTCTACAACAGCCCAATAAGAAAATAATAAACGCCCCAATGGGAAAAAGAACATTCACCAAAATGAACAGGCAGCTCACCAAAAATGAAATATGAATGGCTAGCAAACACGTGAAAAATGCTCACTATCATTAGCAATCAGGGAGATGCAAATTAAAACCACAATGAGGTACCATCTTACACCTACAATGCTAGCTCAATTAAAACAACAACAATAACAGCAAATGCTAGAGAGGTTATGGAGAGAATGGAACTTGTATAAACACTGTTGGTGGACTAGTAAATACATACAACCACTATGCATTTATGGAAAACTATATGGTATTACTTAGAGCAATTGGGAATTGGGATTTCCCATTCGATCCAGAAATACCACTATTAGGCATACATCCCAAAGAAGTAAGAGATGAAAGATGAGTAGAGGCATGCTCTCCTATATTTATAGCAGCACAGTTCACAATAGCAAGAAACTGGAAGCAGCCCAAATGCCCAACAATGGAAGAATGGTTAATAAACTGTGGTAGATATACACAATGGAATACTATGTATGAATCCCTAAAAAAACAGTGATAAAAGCATGAAACACCGCATGACATGGAAGGACCTGGAAGTCTATCACATAAGGACAGATTTTGCGAGTCCACTCCTATAAGAAGAAACACCAATTAAGCAAATCTTAGAGGTCATTTCCCAAACAAAGGGCTAGAAATCTGTCTGCTGGCCATGAATCATACATCACCGTCTTATATACATTTCATAAGAACCACCTCAAAAGAAGACACCTTACATCAGCTTGGGTCATTCCTTTGGGAGGTGGGGAGAGAGGACAAATCACAGATACTCCATAGGAATGAGAGTAGAACCTTACTGGAAAATCAAGTTAAGACCAGGGGAGGTGAACATCTACTTCTCAGAGGGGGTCACTTATAATTCTGTTGGTGGGTAAATGAGGAAGAACAGTCTCATATCAGGAAGCGATGCACAACAATAATTGTGGGGAACCCAAGAGGAAAACAAACCCAATTCTATGTTCCTAAATAGTCCATTTTGAATTAGTTTCTACCCAACACTTGGTGAACCATTCCATGAACGAAGCACTATGATGACGTTATAGACACTGGCCTTACAGAACACATGGAATCCTCCGTGGACTACACCAGAAAGATGACGTGGAAACCCAACTGGGCCCTACCTCAAAACTACCAATAGGCCTTAGGCTTAAGACTGCAATTTCTTAGTTGGTGAGGAAGCAAATGACAGCCACAAGACTGGAAGTTGTGGTCCTTGGACATTGGTTGGGAAAAGTACCAGAACTTAAGTTGTGAACACCCAATGTGTAGAAGGCAATGGAGAACAGAAGGAACCCCAAATCCATTTGCAGATGACCTAGTTGGCTAAAGCCTCTGGTAGATCTCCCCTGGCCACAGTTGAGGGACTCAACACCAGCTTTGCTATCAGCCAGAGATTATTGTAAACCCAATTAAAGTGGATGGAATGACAGTATAACATGATACTTGGGCAGTTGATCTCCTTCTTGACCAAACCCGAATTTGCTCAGGTTTAAATATTTGACTTATTTTAATATCACTGGCAGTCTTTTCTTCTTTCTTTTTATTTTTATTGTATTTATTTTTTCTTTCTGCTTCATTTTTGTTTTTATTGTTTCAGCTATATTTCTCAGTCTATGAAAGCAGGAGTGGATGCATAGAGACAATACTAATGCAATGATTTATCAGGGATGGGGAAAGGCTGAGGGGAATTAGAGAGCAAATAATGTATGTGGGATGGGGAAGGGTACACTTTTGATGAGATATATACTACTCATTTTTAAGTGACTTAACTATGGGAGCATATGACATGTGTAATTTCATATAAATAAAACTATTAAAATAATAAATAGGTCTTTAAGGGGGGAAATGACACTAGTGAGGTATAGGACTTATTAGAATAATCACCATTTAAGATAAAAGGGCAGCATTTACCTAATCCCTTAGGGTTAGCAAAAAAGAGAAATGGAAATAATAAACACAGGTAGGAAGTGGGTAATTGGTGGTACA
This sequence comes from Tenrec ecaudatus, assembly GCF_050624435.1. Taxonomy (NCBI): domain Eukaryota; kingdom Metazoa; phylum Chordata; class Mammalia; order Afrosoricida; family Tenrecidae; genus Tenrec; species Tenrec ecaudatus. The sequence goes on from NC_134530.1 coordinate 7,143,247, forward strand.
TTGAATGTGATGAAACAAAGTATGTATGAATATTTTAAAATTGTTGGATGCAAAACTGATCATCTACTCTACAACTCTTCACCCAGTTCATAGCAAAATGTTTTTTTTAAAGAAAACCCAAATAGTCATAACTGAATCAGCAGGTAACATCATGATAAATGGAGAAAACATTGTTGTCAATGATTTTGTATTGCTAGGATCCACAACCAATGCTCATGGATTCACCAGTCAAGACATCAAATGACTTAATGTATTGGATAAATCTGCTGCACAACCTCTTGAAAGTGTTGAAAATGAAGGATGTTACTTTGAGAAAAGGGTGTTCCTGACCCAAGCTATGGTAGTTTCAATCACCTCATATGCATGTGAAAGTTGGACATTAATTAAGACCAATGAAGAATTGATGCATGGTATTTTGCATTGTTTTTGCCTTGCTTTCTTTTAGAAGAATGGAAATATGGTGCTGGGGAAGATATTCAGAGTTCCATGGACTGTCAAAAGAACAGACAAATCTGTCATGGAAGAAGCACAGGACTGGACAATGCTCTGTTCTAATGTCCATAGGGTCACCATGAGTCAGAACCAAATCTAGGGCACCCAACAACAATAGCAACTCAACAACAACACAGTTTTCTTTATGGTACTCACTTTAAAAATGGCATCTCTACCTTGCTTCTTTTTCAAAACTCAATATCAAGATCCTCAAAATCTCCAGTGCTTTAATGTGTGACTGCTCATTTATCACCATTAGGACCATAAGGTTAATGATTCAAATACACAAACTGCTTCTCAAGAGAGAGATGAGACTTTATACTCCCATAAAGAGTTACAGTTTCAGAAACCCATGGGGACATTTCTGCTCTTTCCTACGGGGTCAATATGTGTTGCAATTAACTTGATGGCAGTGAAGATAATCAAACATGTGTTTAAAAGTTTTGTTGACATAATTAACATTTCATATATATCTGTATTATGATCCTATTCAAAAGAGGTGTGTAATCTTCACCACATCAGCTTAAAAACATTTCTTCTTTCTTGTAATCATGTTGTTAGCTTCCCATTTCTCACCAACCTCCAGAACCATGCCCCTATGAAACTATACATCCAGTTACTGTCTCTATAGATTTACCTATCCTGCATTTCATATGCAGAAAAACATAAAATCCAAACAAAATGAAACAAACAACTCAGCAACAATGACAAAATAAAAGAGAAAAAACTCAATCTAAAAGAAAGAGGAGAATATTAAACTGGGGAAAGTATACTTTCGATCAAAAGGAAGATCAAATACAAAGTGTCACATTTCAACCTAAATACACCCTAGAGTGCATTCGGTCTGATAGCAAGGTCCTTCCCATCCCTGGTCCATAGTCTGAGAGGATTCACCTGAGGCTTAATTTTTTTTGTGGGGGGGAGGGGTCCTGCAAATGAATTATGGACTTTTATTGCCATCAGTGGCCTTCTGAAAACTGGGTGTTTGGAATTTCAACTCTAGCACTGATCTCTCCTCCAGATTTGGGGTTCATTTTTACAATCACTGGGTCACATGGGGGGCTGGCGTGCTTCTTCTGTGTGGTCTTAACTGATGCCCCACTTAGATGACTGCTTGTTTTAAGTCCAGTCCAGTCTTGTCTTTTAATTGTTCTTTGCTGCGATTAACTTTGGCTGGCTTTGTTATCTTCCAAAGGGGTTACCGTAAAGTGTAAAGAAGATGTTATACCCGACAATGAGCAGGTCCAGAAATGCCAAGGCAGAACAGCAACGGGCTCTGGAAATGTAAGTATTTTTAAATATCCCTGGTTCTTGTGGTTTTCCTAGAGGCTACTTAGTTAGGATGTTGTTTTTACAGCTTTCATAAAGGTCAACATGACTGTGGCTCAAAAACACTTAACAGTTTATTTCTTTCCCCTGGAAAAGCCTGGACATAATCTGCCAAAAGTTGATATGAGTGCTCCGTAGTGCTCTGTCATCATCAACATAAGTCTCTCATTTTGTGGTCCAATATGGCTGCATTGGCACCTGCCATCACATGTGTGTTCCATCTGGGACAATGGGAAGCATCATCTTACCCTTGAAGAGTATGGCTCAAGATCACTTCTGTTCACATAACATTGATCAATAATTAGTTGCACAGTGAGACCTAGTTGCAAGGGAAGCTGTGAAGGTAAGACATTTGCTTGTATAAAACTTGGGGTATTATTTTACTGAAGAAGGGGTTGGGAACTGTATTGAAGTTTCGTCACTAATGAATATCTGAGTAATACAGGATGAGTGAGACCCAGCCATGGTGGACAGAAAGGTGTTTGAACTTCCTGGTTCTCTAACAATATCATTTCAGTAATAAAGATTCCTGGTCAGTTTTAGGAAGTGGCGTCAGTAAAGCTTATCACTGCTTAGCATAATGTTTTTAAGGCTCATCCATGTTGTTGCAATACTTGATCCTTGGTGGTGTAATGGATTATTACACGGTGAGCTGCTAACCCCCAAGGTTAGCAGTTGGAAACCACCAACCGCTCTGAGGGTGAAAGACAAGGCTTTCTACTCCAATGAAGACTTGTAGTCTTGGAAACCCATAGGGACTATTCTACCTCATCGTATAGGGTTGTTTTGAGTCAGAATTTACTTGATGGCCTTGGGAATATCCACTTCTACGGATGTGGTATTGATACTCTTAGGTAGTGTCCAGTTGGCCCTCATCATGGTGACCTCGTGCACAATTGGACAAAATGCTGCCTGACTCCACATTTCCATAAACACTCTGTTGTGATCCATATGGTTTCCATTGGCTGGTTTTCAGAAGTTGAGCACCAAACCTTTCTTTCTAGTCTATCATAGTCTAGAAGCTCTACTTAAACCTACTGAATATCACATCACTGAGAGATAGGAGGTAGCTGCACACAAGGAACATAGGCTGAGACTCACATCAAGGTCTCCTGTATGGAAGATAGGAGACCTTCCATTGAACCACCATGATCCTCATTTCATGGATATACCGGTTTGTTCACCCATTCGCCCCACAAGGAGCCCTTGGGTTGTTGGCAGCCATTGGTGAGTATGAATAGAACTGTTATAAGTATCCACGGCCAGATTCTCTGTGTCAACATGAGCTTTCATTTCTACAGGGTGATGCCTAGGAGTGGGCTTACTAGATCATTGCATTGTCACATTTAAAAAACCTAGGTCCTGGGTGAAACAAATGGTTTATGCTTGAGTTCTAAACTAAAAGCTGGCTGTTTGAAATCACCTGCAGAGGAAAGACCTAGCAATCTGTTTCCATAAAGGTAACAGCCAAGACATGTGGGGTCGCTATGAGTCACAATCAATTCGATGACAACAACTTTGTGTTCTTCATTTTTTTTAAGCCTTTAAGTGGAATTTTCAGATCTTGTTAATCTAAACAGAAACCCTATAACCATCAAGCAGTCACTCACCATTGCCTCTAGCCCCTAAATCCTGGCAATATGTGATACGAATCCACTTCCTCCTTCCCATTACCTGGCATGTCACTGTGAGAGTAGGAGATGAAGCTGCCATCTTGGACCATAAACTTGTGCTCTTGCGTTGATGGTGTTAGAGCAGAGGTTCTCAGCCTGTGAGTCACAATCCCTTTGGGGGTCGAAAGGCCCTTTCACAGGGGTCGCCTGATTCATAACAGTAGCAAAATTACAGTTATGAAGTAGCAACGAATCTAATTTTATGGTTGGAGGCTCACCACAACATGAGGAACTGTATGAAAGGGTCGTGGAATTAGAAAGGTTGAGAACCACTGTGTTAGAGCATCTTCATTTGAACTTGTAGATCACATTTGAAATCCTTAGAATACTGTTGCATTTGTGGTGCATGTGTTTTAAACACATATCCCCACTAAATGGTTTTGCTGTTTGTTTATTTATACTTCATAGAAGAGACAGGTGATGTTATTTCTATTGTGACCAAATGATGAGTTTTTATATCCCTGAGAATTCTAGAGTGGCAGGAAGGTATTGGCGATGCAGAATCACAGCATACCATTTCAGAGTTTAGGACCTCAATGGAGGTTTCCCCTCAGACTGGGTTCACCATCTCCCTCATGGTGAGATGGATGGGCCCATGAGAAGGAAACTGCTTGTGTTTGAGACTAATCAATGGTCTTCTCCTGGGGATACAGGTGCCCTTCTGTGCCATAATGAATGCCACCTTCAGTATTCTGGATGATGCTTGTGAAAACAAGACCACAGCTGTCTCTCTGGAGGTAATCATGAACCCTTATTTGTCTTCTGTCTTTTGAGTGATTCCATAGTTTGTTTTACTGAACCATAGCACTCGGGCTTCTTGGGTAAGACATCTAGATATTTGGCATCATTCTTTTTTGGCACCTGAATGCTACAATATGGTTTAGTTTCCCCAATTGACTTAATCCATCCACCGGACAATAGAATCTCTCACTTTTTGTTATTAAAAACCATACTAGAACAAATGTGATTGGGCCTTGGCCTTGGATAATTAAAAATATACTTACGGATACATTAATTCTTGGAATGGAAATTGTTAAGTGAAAGAGTATGCACAATTGCCATCTATTTCATCCCATAAAGGCTACAGTAATTTGATTCCCAATGGAGCCTCTTGGATTGGGGGAGTTTGAATGGATAACCCTTTGTGTTAGTCTGGGCACATTAGTGAAACAAATCCACTGAAACACATATGTATAATAGAGAGTTTTATATAAAGGGTAAGTGCACATCAAGAAAACATCCAAAACCAGTTCTGCCCAAGCCCACAAGTCCAATATTAACAGATACGTCCGACACCAATCCACAAAGTCCTCCTCCATTTCACAAAGCAAACACTATGATGCTGAATGCAGGAGGGAAGCCAAATCAGTGAACGTGTAAGCATTTCAGCACTGGCAGGGGTCTCCACAGGGGTGCTTCAGCACCCAGGGCAGGTCTCCACATCAGGGTAGGTCCATGTGGCTTCTCCTTGGGGATGTCTTGCACGGTTTGATCATCTTATGTGCATGTGAAAACTGAACCAATGTATCAGAAAAACAGATGAATAACTAGTGCATTTGAACTATGCTTTGGGTGAAGAACATTGGAAATATCATGGTCTGACTGAAGAATAAACCAATTCATCTTAGAAGGAGTACAGCCAGAGTGATCCATGAAGCTAGGATGGTGAGGCTCTGTCCAAATTATATTGGACACGTTACCAAGAGGGATTAGTCCCTAGAGGAAGACATTATGCTTGGTTAAGTAGAGGGTCAGAAAAAAGAATGGAAACAGACAGCAAGAAGGATTGACCCAATGGCTTCCATGATGAGCTCAAACAAAGGAAAAATGGTGAGGATGGTGCAGGACCATGCGGTGTTTATTGTTATGCATAGGGTCGCTATGGGTCAGAACCTACTTGATAGCACCTAACAACACAACAACAACAATAATCTTTATGGGGATAGATGGTGATATCTTTTCTCTGAGAATCCATTGGGTAGGTTTGAAATGGCGAACCCTTTAACCTTTTGATTCACAGCAGAGCTCTTAGCTGTTGCACCACCAAGTATCCTGAGAGCCTTGAGAAAGAGCAGCTATTGTCTCGTTGATGAGAAAGAGATGTACCCATACACACACAGGAAACTAATAACTATCAAGTCAACACTGAGTCATGGCAACCCCATGTGTCAGAGTCGAAGTGCCTGACATGCAGTTTTCAATGGCTGATTTTTCTGAAGCCAGACTTTTCTTCAGAGATGCCTCTGCATAGATTTGCACATTTAATCTTTAGCTTCATAGTTGAGTGTGTAAGCTGCTTATGAAGTCCTAACCGAAAGATTGGACCTTTCTTTGCAGGATGCAGTGGAGAGCATTGCCAGTGTGCTTGAAGAAAAACCCACCTGGTCCAATTTCACCAAGGAAGAGACGTCCGCACTGGCTACCATTGTGCTGGAGAGCATGGAAAACACCATCCTGGCAGCTTTCCTGAAGCCCTCAGAGAACGAGAGTCAGATGGTTCAGACTGAGTCTGTAGGTATGTCCTACCTTGGTGGTCAGGTCACACCTGGGCACCGACTTTGAAGGGTGACCTTGGTCAATGGGATTCCCCCGTGGCTTTCTCACTCTCCTATTTTCCCAACTTTTATAAAAGCTTGAACTCATAACAAAAACAAGTCTAATCATATTAACAACATCACTGAGTGGCAAAAATTCTTTCGCTGGTCCTTCAACCATATGATTGTCATTTTCAGTATTGAAATACTCCAATGTTCTCTTCAGGGCCGTGGTAGCATTATACTTACTGGGTTCTTTGGGCTTTTTTTGTGACTAACTAGGGTTAAGGAATTTCAAAGAAAATGATTACCAGTGAGAGGGCTTCTGGAACATTCTCTCCGTATGCCACAGTACCGGGCAATGCCCCACCTCACATCTGTTACATCTGCCTGAGTCCCATGTATCCCAGAGTGAGTGCAGCACAGAGTGGAGTTCCAACTGCACTCCAGGATCTCTACAAAACATATATTTTTAAAGCTGTTGAGTCCACCACCATTCATGGGGTTCCCATGTGTGGTAGAGGAGAACTACACCCTACAGGTGACTGACTGGTAGAATCAGATTGCCAGACTCTTCTTCCAAGGCACCTCTAGGTGGACTCAAGTGGACAACCTTTCAGCTGACGGACCCCACTTATTTCAGGGCAGAACTGCTGCATAGCATTCTGCATAGTGTTCTGCTTCAATGGCTCATTGCAGAAGGGGGTTGGCAGACCTTTCTGCTGAGGCTCCTCTCAGCGGACTCAAACTTAGAACCTTCTTGGTTAGCTGTCCAGTGCTGCATAACCATCGACATCGGCTGTGCCTCCTCTGGATTTGGAGAGCTCACTAAATCTCATCTCTATTTGGAGTAGCTAGGAGATCATGATTCTGTTGCATTTCACTACTATGGATTCAGTTCCACCTGTCCTTGAGACAGCGTCACCCAACTGGATTTCTAACTCACTTGTTATTCATCCGAGGGTCCAAGACCCACCTTTTGTATTCTTTGTATTGTTGGCAACTGTGAACGTGCAACCACAGTGGGCAGAAATGAGATTCAGGGCCGACAGTCAGTGTCATCATGTACAAGCTCTTCTTTTCTTCTTTCAGACGTTGATCGTAAGGTTATCAAAGAAGAATGCACTGAAGAGGATGTCTCCCTCAACTTGAAGGCTAAAGGGGATGGGATGAAGATCAGATGTTCCACAATTGAGGAATCGGGATCTTCAGGTAGAGATGTGCTCTAGAGAATCCCAGGAAGGTGTTGTAGTGCATTAAGTTGTTGTTGTTATGATCCAACTCAAGGTGACCCTATGCACAACAGAAGGAAACACCAGCCAGCCCTGCCCTATTTTCACAATTGTTCTTATCTTTGACGCCATTGTTGCAGCATCTGTGTCCATCCATCTTATCTAGGGCCTTCCTGTTTTTTTCTGCTCCTGTGCTTTACCAAGCATGATTTCTCTCTTCAGGGACTGATCTCTCCTGCTGAGAGTCCAAGTCCATGAGACAAAGTCTCAACATGCTTGCCTCTAAGGAGCATTCTGACCGTACTTCTCTGAAGGCAGATCTGTTTTGTCTTCTGACAGTCCACAGTCCTTTTAATATTCTTCACCAACACCATAGTTCAAATGCACTGGTTTTTCTTCTTTCTTATTCAACATCCAACTTTAGCCCTCAAAGCAAAACTCTGGCCTTCAACAGTTTAAAGAGATTTTGTGCAACAGATTTACCCACTGCAATGCACCGTTTGATCTCTTGACTGCTGTTTTCAATGAGCATTGCTTGTGGATCCAAGCAAGATGAAATCCTTGACAACTTCAACCTCTTCTCTGTTTATCATCTTGTTCCTTACTGGTCCAGTTGTGAGGATTTGGACTTTCTTGACATTGAATTGTCATCCATAGGGAAAGCTACAAGCCCTGATCTTCACCAGCAAATACTTCAAGTTCTCTTCTTCAGAAAACAAGCAGCTATCATCTGCACATCCCACAGTATTAATAAGTCTTTCTCGGATTATAATGCCAAATTCTTCATTGTATAATCCAGGATCTCTGGTTATTTGCTCAACATGTAGATTGAATAAGTATAGAGAAAGGATAGAATCTTGATGCAAACCTTTCCTGATTTTAAACCATTTCGTAGTCCCTTGTTCTGTTCAGACATTTGCCTCTTGATCCACATACAGGTCCCTTAGGAGCACATTGAAGTGTTCTCCAATTCCCATTTATTTTTCTCAAGGCTATCTATACTTTCTTCTGATCCGTACAATTGAATGCCTTTGCCCAACCAATGAATCACAAGTAAACATCTTTATGATATTCTTCACTATCAGCCAAAATTCATGTATCATCAGCCATGATACATTCTTTTTTCACATCCTCTTCTGAATCTGGCCTGACCCTCTGGCAGCTCCCTGTCATTGTACTGCTGCCACCATTGTTGGATGGTCTTCAGCAAACATTTACTTGTGTGTGATATCATGATAAGAGAAAAACTGGGATTTCAACTTCCATAGAAAATTACAGTCTTGGAAATCCACAGGGAGTCACTATGAATCATCATTGACTTGATGGCAGTGAGGTTGGTTTATATTTTGAGCCATCTCTTGAGTCACCTTTCTTTGCAATGGATACAAATATGGATCTTTTCCAGTCAGTTGACCTAGTAGCTGTCTTCCGAATTTCCTGGCATAGATGAGTAAGTGCTTCCAGTGGTTAAAAAGATTGTTGAAACATTTAATTGGTATTTCCTTACTTCCTGGAGCCTTGTTTTTGGCTAATGCTTTCAGGTGCAGCTTCTTCCTTCAGTGTCATTACTTGTTGCTCATATGCGAACTCTTGAAAGGGTTGAATATTGGCTAGCTCCTTTGGGTACAGTGATTCCGTGTAGTCTTTCCATCTTCTTTTGATGCTTTCTGCATAATTCAATATTTTGTCCATAGACTATTTCAATATTTCACCTTGTGGCTTGATTTTTTTCCTTAAGATCTTTGTGATTAAGATATGCTGTTTTCATCCCTTTTTGTTTTCTAACTGTAGGGATTTGAACATTTATTATAATAATTTACTTTATTTTCTCTAGTTGCCATGTGAAAATTTCTATTGAGCTGTTTGACTTCATCATTTCTTCCATTTGTGTTTGCTACTCCATAATTGAGAGTAAATTTCAGAGTCTCTTCTAACATCCACTTTGATCTTTTCTGCTTTCTCCATATATGTTGTTCTTGATGTCATCTATAACTCATCAGATCACGAGTGTTTAATATATCAAATCTGTTCTTGAAATATTCTCAAAATTCATATACAATGTACTCAAGGTTGTTATTTTGGCTCTCCTGGGCTTGCTTCCCTATACTTTAATCTGAACTTACATATGAGCAATTGATAATCTGTTCCTCAGTCAGTCCCTGGCCTGGTGTTAGCAGCTGATATTGTGCTTTTCCATTGTCTATTACCACAAATGTAGTCCATTTGATTTCTGCATATTCCTTCTGAAGTGTTGTTGAAAAAAATATAAATATTTTTGAGGAAGAAGTCATTGATCTTTCAAAATTCTATCATACAATCTTCAGCTTTGTTTCTATCAACAAAGTCATATTTTCCATCTACTGTTCCTTCTTCTTTGTTTCCAACTTTTGCATTCCAATCATCAATCATTATCAGTTATTATTGATCTTCATTGCATGTTCGAACAATTTTTGCCTGAAGAATTTGGTAGACTCATTCAATTTTGTAATCACTAGCATTTGAATACTTCGAATAACCATTATTTTGATTGGATTTCCTTTCACTCGTAAAGACATTATCCTATCACAGACAGCATTGTACTTCAAGATAGCTCTTGAAATGTCTTTTTTGAAAATTAAAGCAAAGTCACTCCTCTAGATGTTGTCCTTCTCAGCACAGTGAACCACGATTTTCTGAACCAAAATGGTCAATACCAGAATGTTTCATCTCACTAATGCCTAGAATATCTATCTTTATGGGTCCCATTTCATTTTTAATGGCTGCCAATTTTCCTAGAATCATACTTCTTACATTCCATGTTATGATTATTAATTGATATTTGTAGCTGTTTCTTCTCATTTTGATCATGTCCATCAGCAAATTAAGGTCCCAAAGGCTTTACTCCTGCAGACTTTAGTCCATCCATGTCATTACGGTTGATTCTACTGTGAGAAGACAGCATATATTGAGTCATATTTTGAGTGCTTTCTGACCTGAGTGCCTTATTATCTTATGGCCCCAAAACTGACAAACTTCAGTTTCCACTCATGAGGTTTTCAGCAACTGGCAATGTTTTGATTCTATGTATAGGGTTTTCCAGGAGCCCTGGTTGTGTAGTGGATGTGCTTTGGTCAGAAGTTGGAAACCACCAGATTCTTGAGAAAATGCAGAGCATTTTACTCCTGTGCATAGTTACAGTTTTGGAAATTCACAGGGGCAGTTCTACTCAGTCCTATATGGTCACTCTGAGTTGGCATCAACTCACTGCCAGTGAGTTTGTTTTTTGCTTTTTAAAAATTTAAATAGGGTTTTCAATGTCGAATTCCTCTGAAGTGGACAGCCTATTCCTTCTTCCTTTTTGCACCTACTTTGCAGGTACTTATTACTCATATTTTAGGTGACAAGGAGGACCCCTGGCAGGTCTGTGTTGGCCCAATGGCAACTAACAGCAACAAAGAAGACAAAATATTTGCCATTCAACATTATTCCCACGTACACTTCAGTGACAGTAATCATATTCACCGTGTTGTTCACCCATAATAGAAGGAGCCCCGATGGTTCAGTGGTTGAGAACTTGACCACATGCTTGGAAGGTGAATCATCTAGCTCCTCTGAGGGAGAAAAATTATCCATAAGTATTACCTTCCCCCAACCCCTAAAAACTCAGTGCCATTGAGTCAGTTTCAACCCATGATGACCCAATATAGGATTTCCGAGGCTCTACATCTTTATGGGAGCATATTGCTATAACTTCATTCCATGGAATGACTGGTGGGTTTGAACTACTAGCCTTGGACTGAGGAGTCCAACATCTATCTGAGAGTACCACCAGGTATACCTTCATCAAGCCTAGAGATTCCTATGGGACAGTTGAATTTTGTCACATGGGGTCACCATGAACCAGTACTGACTTAATGACAATAGGTTTAAGAGAAGCTCAGTGTCCATACAACAAAATAATGAACCTGAAACTATATCTCACATCATATATGAAAATAATTCAAATTTGTTTCAAATGTAGTCAATATTTATCTATGTAATAGCAGCTTGGAATTATTTTTTAATGATTCATAGAGGGTCATTATTTTGGAAATCCAATGTTATTTAAGAGCAGAGAAGTGGAGCACATGGGGTATGTGTGTGTGTGTGTGTGTGTGTGTGTGTGTGTGTTGGGATAGCTGCAATAACTATTTTGCATACCCCTTTTCTTTTCCTTTAAACGTTTTATTAGGGGCATACATCAATTGTGCAAAGCACATCTGTACATTCATTGCCCTCATCATTTTCAAAGTAACCGCTCTCCACTTAAGCCCTTGGCATCAGGTCCTCTTTTTTCCCCCTCCCTCCCCGCTCCCCCTCCCTCATGAGCCCTTAATAACCCATTTCTTTTCTTTTGGGGAACTTGCAGGCACCACTGGGATAGCGTTTGTCTCCTTCTCTGGCATGGAGTCTATTTTAGATGAACGTTTCTTCCAAGACCCCCAAGACTACTTGACCAACTCAAAGAAGTTCAGGATGAATTCTCGAATTATTATGGGTGTTATGACTGGGGAAAAGAAAGATGGCTTCTCAGAGCCAATCATCTACTCTCTGGAGAATACCCAGGTTTGTGGTAAACTCTCTACCGAGCCCCCACCTACTCATGGAAAACTTCCTGTCTATCATCAAATTTAATTCTTATTTGTGATGGGGACTCACCAAAGTTTAAGCTTTTTATAATGTCTAGAAACTCAAGCTCATTCACAAAACCCAACTCTAGATTAATGAATTCCTTTATTTCTTTTATATTTTAATTTTTTTAATTGTGGTGAATATGTAACATTTATCATCTCAACCTTCTTTACAGGTACAATGTAGTTACATTAATTGTGTCCATCATGTGTGCAACTGTGAAACTCACCTATTTTCATGTTTTCCTGTTGCTTTTAACAGAATGAGCTCTATTATTTGTGCATGGTGTTGTTCTGTTCAGTGAAGACAAAGATTGAGGTTAGATTGGGTTGTTCATGCAGAAAGACCTACTGGTTTACATATTAGCTATGACTATGCAATAATCAGAACATGAAATGCATAAAATATGAATCTAGGAATTTAAAGTTGTTAAAAGTAAAATGCAACCTATAGAGATTGTGGTAGTTACATAATCTCATGTCAACTTGAGGTTACTAAGAGTAAAGGGGTGGAGTCTAGCCTGTCAATCAGGTCATGGCCTGATTATGCCTCCTGGTGGACCTGACCTTCTCATGAGGATTCTGGGAACTTCTCTTTCTCCTGGGAGGTGGGCCACGATCTCTCTTTCTGCTTCACCTGGCTGTTGAGGAGCCACACCCAAAGAGTCAGAGGAACCACGTGGCAACCTGGACCAGGGCTGAAATACTTCCACTGCTACTGTAGTCACAAGACTATTCACCCACCGGCATGTGATCTTCCTGCATTTGGCACCAATGAAGAGGATTTTATAGACTAGTATCAGACACATGGGCTAATATTGGACTTATAAGACTGATCTGGACTGGGCTTGGAATGTCTCAATATACAATTGCTCTTTGATATAAAGAGCTTTCTCTTATACACATATGAGTGTCTCTGGATTTGTTTCTCTAGTCAACCTCGCCTAACACAGAGATTGATATTTGAGGCATTAGTGATCTAAAATAGACTGATGATGGCCACTAGAAGTCACACAAACACATGCTTTACTATGGCAGGAATGAACGAATATTTCAAGATTCATCTTGAAGAATAATGCTGTCTGTGAAAGGATTATAACTGTATGAATATAAGCAAGATGAATTAATACAAGTACTATTCACATCTATGTGCCAACCATTAAAGCTAGCGATAAAGAAGCTGAACTTTTCGATCAATTATTTTCATTTGAAATTGATCAAACATGCATTGATGATTAAGATGCATTGATAATCATTGGCAATAGGAATGCAAAAGTGGAAACAAAGAGGAAGTAACAGTATTTATAAAGTATGGCATTGGTGAAATAACCTGGAGATTGCATGATAAAATTTGAAAAATGAATTACCTCTTCACTGTAAATACTTTTTTAATAACACAAATGGTGACTATACAGGTGACAATCACCAGATGAAACCCACAAACCTCAGATTTTGGAATAAACCATCAATTTCTCATATGTAAGTCCAGATTTACATATAAGTAATTGATAGTGTGTAACAAAAATAAAATGGAATTCATAAAGATTGATATCTAAGGCATTATTGAGCTGTAATGGACTAGTAGTAGCTCTTTTGAATCAAAAAGTCATATGGTTTATTAAGCCATGAACGACATAATCAAGAAGGATGATTTTGCATTCACTGTTGAAAAGGACATTTCAAGAGCTGTCTTGAAGTACAATCTGTCTGTGAGAGGCTTACATCTATATACCTTCAAGGAATTGAAATCAATAAACCTAGTATTCAAATTTATGCGCCAACCACTAAAGCTACTGATGCAGAAATTGAAGAATTCTACCAAGTTCTTCAGTTTGTTATTGATCGAGCATGCAATCAAGATGCACTGATAATTATTGATGATTGGAACTCAAATGTTGGAAGCAAAAAGGAAGGAACAGTAGTTGGAAAATATGGTCTTAGTGATAGAAATGAAACTGGAGATTGGGTGATAGAATTTTGCAAACCAACAACTGGTTGATAGCAAATACCGTTTTTTTCCAATAATACAAACAGCGACAATACACATGGACTTCTCTGGCTGCAATACACAGAATCAAGTTGATAACATCTGTAGGAAGGGGTGATGAAGAAGCTCAATGTCAGAAAAACAAGGCCAGAGGCTGGCTGTGGAACAGACCATCAATTGCTCATATGTTAGTTCAGGTTGAAGTTGAAGAAAGTGAAAACAAGCACCAAAGAGCCAAAATATGATATTGAGTCGATCTCATATGAATTTCAGAGAAATAAAAAAATAAAAATCCAAGAATAGATTTGCTGCATTGAACACAAGTGACAGAAAACTCAATCAAGAATACAATACTCGAAGAAAGAAAAAGGTCATTAAGAAGACAAGAAAGAAAAAAAGTTCAAAATGGATGTCAGAAAAGGTTATGAAACTTATTCTAAGTCATAGAGTAGCTAAAGCAAATAGAAGAAATTATAAAGTGAAAGAACTGGATAGAAAATTCCAAAGGCATCTCAGGAAGATAAAGTATTATAATGGAATTTTCACAGCCCTGCAGTTAGAAAACCCAAAATGAACAGCATTCTCAGCATATGTTAAACTGAAAGAACTCAAGAAAAAAACAAAACTCAAGCCTGGAGTTACAGTATTAAAAGGTTCTAAGGGAAAAATATTGAATGCTGCAGGAAGCATCAACAGAGTTGGAAAAAATACAGAATCACTGTACCAAAAAAACATGAGTCAATATTTAAACATTTCCAGAGTTAGCATATGAGCAAGAACCAAGGTAATGGAGGAAGTAGTTCGCGCTGCACTGAAAGCATTAACCAAAAACAAGGATCTAGGAATTGACAGAATACCAATTGAAATGTTTCAATGAGATGATGAAGCACTGAAAGCACTTATTCATTTATGCTAGAAAAGTTGGAAGACAGTTACTTGATCAAGTGACTGGTAGAGATCCATATTTGTACTCGTTTCAAAGAAAGGTGAACCAACAGAAGGCTCAAATTATAGAACAATATCATTGATATCACATGGAAATAAAATATTTCTGACAATTATCCAACAGCAGTTGCATCAGTACAGTGACCCGGAGCTGCCAGAGATTCAGGTCAGATTCAGAAGAGGATGTGGAGCAAGGGATATCATTGCTGATGTCCGATGGATCTTGGCTGAACACAGAAATTACTGGAGAGTTAGGTACTTGCATTTTATTGACTATGCCAAGGCATCTGTATGAGTGCATGATCACAAATTATATATAGCCTTGAGAAGAATAGAAATTCCAGAAAACTTAATTGTGTTCATGTGGAACTCATACATGGATTAATAAGCAGTTGTATGAACAGAACAAGGGGACACTTCATGATTTTAAATCAGGAAAGGTGTGCATCGGGGTTCTATCCCCTCACCATACTTAGTCAACCTGAGAAGCTTACTCATCAGAGAAGCTGGCCTATATGGGGGGAAAATGTCATGAGGATTGGTAGAAGGCTTATCAACAACCTGCGATAAGCAGATAATACAACTTTGTTTGATGAAAGTGAAGAAGAATTGAATAACTTGCTGATGAATTTCAAGGATGCAGCCTTCAGTACGGATTACAACTCTATGTTCTCACAATTGGACCAATAGAGAACATCACGACTGAGGTCCCTAAGCCATGGGATTTTAAACTACCTCATATGCATGTGAAAGTTGAACATTGAATAAGGAAGCCATAAGAAGAATGGTTGAATTTGAAATATGGTGCTGATTAAGAATATTTAAAGTACTATGGACTGCCAAAAAGACCAAACAAATCTGTCTGGTTAGAAGTACAGCCAGTGTACCCCTTAGAGGTAGGTATGGTGAGGCTTCGTCTTACATACATTGTACATGTTGTCAGGAAAAACCAGTTCCTGGAGAAAGACATGCTTGGGTAAAGTAGAGGGTAGCAAAATGAGAAGGGCCCTAAATGAGATAGATTGGCTGCAACAATGGGCTCAAAGACAGGAACAGTAGTGAGGATGGCCCAGGACCGGACATGTTTTGTTGTTGTGCATGGGGTTACTATGGTTCAGAATCAACTTGATAGCACCTAACAACAACTACAAAACAAATTCAGATGGACTCTGAAGAAAATTGAAACAAGCCCACAAGAGCTAAAATATGACCTCGAGTGTATCTTATCTGGATTTAGAGACTATCTACAGAAACAGATTTGACACACTGAACTCTAATGACAGATACACTTTTGGGAAGCTGTGGGGTTACATCAATAAAATAATATGTGAGGAAAGCAAACAGTTATTTAAAAAAACAGAAAAGAAAGGAAGACCAAAATTGATGTCAGAAGAGACTTTGAAACTTGTTCTTGAACATAGAGTAAGATAAATCAAATGGGAGAAATGATGACATAAGAGATTTGAGTAGAACATTTTAAAGGGCCGCATAAAGGCCACAGTGAAGCATTATAACAAACTGTGCACAGATATGGACTTACAAAAGCACAATGAGAGGACATGCTCAGTTTACCTGCAGCTGAAAGAACTAAAGGAAAAATGTGTAAGCCTTGAGTTACAATATCAAACCATTCTATGGGTAAAATATTGAATGATACAGGAATCTTTGACAGACGATGTAGGGACACACACAGTCACAGAACCAAAAAAGATTAGTAAATCTTCAACTATTTCAAGAGATAGCTTATGATCAAAATCCAATTGGATTGAAGGAAAAGTCCAAGCTGCACTGAAAGCATTACCAAAAAACAAGGCTTCGAGAATTATTGTGGTGACCAGGCAAAGACATTTGACTGCGTGGAGCATAACAAAATCAGAAAAAGTGTGTTTCGGGTTCGAATCCTTTCACCATCCTTATTCAGTCTGAACAAATAATGCTGCACAAATAATCCAAGAAGCTGAAGTATATGGACAACAATGTGGCATCAGGATTGGAGGCTCTCTAATTTTTCAATATGCTGTTGATTGAATCTTCCTTGCTGAGACTCAGAGAATCTGAGACCCTATCATATGAAGATCAAAGACTGAAGCTTTCTGTATGGATTGCACCTCACTGTCCAGACAGCAGAAGTCATTACAATTGGACCATTAAACAGTATCATGATAAAGATAAATGGAGAAATGGTTGAAATTGTCATTTACTTGAACCTACAATGAATGAATGCTCGTCAAGAAATCAAACAAGTTAGACTGAGAAAATCTGCCCCAAAAGACTTCTTTAAAGTATTAGAGAGCAAATATGTCAATTTGATGACTTAGTTGTGTCTGACCTAATCACCCCATAAGCACTTGGAAACCCAAATTTCATAAGGAAGACCACGGAAGAACTGATGCATTTGAATTATGGTGTGTGTTGGTGAAGAATATTGAAAGAATCATGGACTGCCAGAAGACCAAGCAAATCTGCCTTGGATGGATTTGTGTGAGGAAGTTCAGTCAAAATGCTCTCCAAAAGCCAGGAGGGCAAAACTGTTTCATATACATGGGACATGTTATCAGGAGAGACCAGTCCCTGGAAAATGACATCATGTTTGGTAAGGAAGCAGTTGCTAGATGTCATTGAGTTGGTTCTGACTCACAGTGACCCTATGCACAAGAGAAGAAAACACTGTCAGGTCTCGTGTCATCCCCACCATTGTTTTCATGTTTAAGACCATTGCTGGAATCACGGTGTCCATCTGTCTCCGGAAGGTCTTACACTTTTTCATTGACCCTCTACTTTGCCAAGCATTTTGTTCTTTTCCATAGACTGATCTTTCCTGATCACATGGAAGAGTAGAAGATCTGTGACAGCATGGAAGAACCTCAAGAGGTGGGCTGACACAGCAGCTGCAAAAATGGACTCACATATAGCACGTTCCCAGGAGAAAGATGAAGCTACTGTTCCTTTAAAGCTTTATAGCTTCATGGTGATCCTAAGTACAATACAATTAAACACTCATGTGAGTCTTGGGGATTGGTTGGATTCGGTGAAAAACAAAAGCCATTCTCAGTAGTCTTCCTCTCTCTCCAAACTTGAGGTTCAGTTCCCTGGCAGAGTCCATAAATGCTACCAGAGAACCAGATGGCTTAGGACAAAGATTCCGGATGGCACAAGGATTGAGGGCTCAGATAACAACTCTGTGGAAGGAAAGACATGGAAATCTGATCCTGTAAAGATTTACAGCCTTGCAAATCCTATAGGACAAAAATTCAATTCTGTCCTTTAAGGTCACGGGAAGAATGGATGCATTTAGATTATATTGATATACCATCCCACTTCCATTGAGTTGACTCCTATATGGTGGCTACCAATTTCTTGTGGGAGCAGACAGCAGCATCTCAGTCCCATGAAGTGAATGGTGAGTTTGAATTGCCACTATGTGTCCACCAGTGTCACCAGGAGTCCTTAATGACTCTGTCAAAGACTGACAGACAAATGAACAAATCTGTCCTGTAAGAAGTACAGCCTAATGCTCCTTAGAAGGGAAGTTGGAGAGACTTCAGATTTCATACTTTGGACATGTCAGCAGGGACTGATCCCCAGAGAAGGACCTCATGGTTGGTAGAATCGAGGATCAATGAAAAAGAAGAGACCTTCAATAAGATGTATCGATACAGTGATTGCAACAATGGACTTGAACAGAAACAATTGTTCTTGTCCTCTGTTGCTTTCTGTGGTACATAGGGTCACTATGAGTTGGAATTGACTCAACTGTACTAAGAACAACATCTACAAAAAAAGTGTTGAATAAATGGGTGAATGAACTAATCACTACATAGAAGGTTTTGTCCTGGTTTGTATGAAAGGAGGATTTTACTCTAGTAATGGAGTAAACTTATCTGCCTCAAGTTGGCCATCACTGGAATGTTAGCATTGGAGTGGTAGCATTTCCCTCTATTCCCTAAATATTATAATCCAATCTTCTTGCTCCGAATAGGTCTTAACACTGGTCATATTGAATCCACGGTAGGGTGAGTTTTGAGTGATTAAGACCTTTGATTTTTTTTTTTCAGCCAAAGGAGGCACTTGAGAAGCCGATGTGTGTTTCCTGGAGCACAGACATAGAGGAAGGGTGGTGGACACCCTCTGGCTGTTTGGTCCTTAATGTTTCCGAGACGCATACCATCTGCAGCTGTAATCGGATGGGCAACCTGGCTATTATCATGGCTGCCAGCGAGCCCACAGTAAGTACTGGTGGATTGTTCCCCGTCTTCCCAATTAGCCAGCCCCAAATACAAAGGAAAAATAGTTATTATATACCTGTTATGTGTTTCTCATGGAGCTAGGTGTTGTAGGAGGCAATTATGGAGACAATAATGATGTGTGTATGCTTTTGTTCTAGAACAATTCATGAAATTCATGTATAAGATGAGAAATAACGACCCTACACAGACAGAGGCACCCTACCAATTACAAATCCTATGTGCTTTATGCCAGATTCTGTATTTAACAGTAGCTTTAAGCATTAAGAAGCAGCCTCTAAGTTCATCGCCTTAAAATTTATCATCCAAACAAGGGAACTGAGGCACAGAACAGTGACAGTGTCATGCTCAAGCGCGTACACCCAGAAACTGGCAGGATGGCAGTTTCTTTGCTCCCACTAGGTAACAATATCACAAAGGGGAGCCCCTGCCATGGTGTATCTTTAACATAAAATTATGCACACATGGGACACCGAAATAAAATTTAACAGTGAAGGTGAATAAAGGAAGGACTTGACTTGTTACATTTCTTCCCAGAAGTTGGAGCTTCTCCATATATCTACATATCAGTTGGAATTCAGTGCAAGGGGCAGAAATCAATTAATCAAGCAGGAAGATACCTAACACAGGGAATTGATAGTTCACAAAATCACCCTGAGGCATGAAGGAGCTGAAGTCCGGTCTGCCCCTAGGAATTTTTGCTTCAAGGTCACTGCTGGAAGATAGGGCGCAAAGGTTCGAAACTACTGCCATATACTTCTCACACTCATAAAACTGGTAACTGGGCCGTTGGAATGCCTTTGGTTAACTCTTGTCTGCTGGGATTCACTTGTCTTCGAACATCACTCCAGAAAAGTGAGATCTGCCAGGTTTTTCCAGAAGCATCTCATTGGAAAACCTAAATTACATATAAGGCTTTCACCCTAGTGGGGTTTTGAAAATGTAGTTGGTAGACAGCATCATGCCTCTGCGAGGAATGGGGTGGACATAGCCTGCGGAGGGGATGGATGCTGATGGGAGTTAAAGGAGCAGGAATGCACAACGGGTTCTCACAAAGTGTTAGAGGATGAAAAGGCCCTAGGCCAGTTTTGCCCAAGTCAAGCGTCTGGATACTTCCTTCCCGACATAGCTACCATCTCCCTCTAATATGGCTTTCTTCCCTGACAGATGGAGTTTTCCTTGTATGTGATCAGTCATGTGGGTATGATCATCTCTTTGGTGTGCCTCGCCCTGGCCATCGCCACATTTCTGCTGTGCCGGGCCATCCGTAGCCACAATACTTACCTCCACCTGCATCTCTGCGTGTGCCTGTTCCTGGCCAAGAGTCTCTTCCTCGTTGGTATAGACAAGACTGACAACAAGGTCTCATGTCCTCATATCTCACTGTCTCCATATCTGCCTCTGGTTATCCTCCCCCACCTCCCTGAGTGCTTGGTCTTGCCCATCAGATTTTCCCCTCAGCTTCTCATCTACTTGACTCCTCCTTGGGATATCTCTGAGTCCAAGGTCACTTTCCTTACCTTATGTGTTCCTTCCTACTGTCATTCCCTGTATTTTTAAAGAGCCCCGGTGGCATGACAGTTAAGTACTAGACTGCTAACCAAAAGGATGGTAGTTCAAGTCCACCCAGAGGCTCTGCAAGAGAAAGACCTGGTGATTACAGCCTTGGGAACCCGATGATACAGTTCTATTTCATCACACTGCAATCATCTCAACACTATCCAACAACCTACCAGTGCTTACCAACTGGGGAGGCAGGGACAATATTGCCTCCAGGGGATATTGAGCCATGTCTGGAGGCATGTATAATTGTCACCTATGGGTGGTTGTGGTGTTACCAACACCTAGTGGGTGGAGGCCAGGGAGGCTACTCAGTAAGGATGACTTACCACAACCCAAAATTATCTGGCCCCAAAGGTCAATGGTGCTACATTTGTGATACTATTTTCTTGCCTCACTATATCCTCCTACACATTCTTATTGAAATCATGTAACTCGTTTGTTATTTTACTTATTGAATAATTAATAGCTACCTCCACAACCATAAATAAGGAGACCTGGCAACACAGTGGATAAACCCTCTCAGCTAAGCCATTGGCTGCTAACAGAACTATTAGTGGTTCTAATCCACCAAGCAGTTTTATGGGACCAAAGCTTGGAAATTTGCTCTCATGATTACAGCCTCGCAAACCCTGCAGGGTAATTCTACTCTGCCACACTGAGTTGTCATGGGGTGGAATAGATTTAACAGCACGCAAGTGACAGAAACAACACTAGCCTGTGAGTCCCAACAGGGCAAGAACTTTGGCCAGTTCACCTCCTGAGATGGTATTGGGCACACAGATTTTCCAAAAGGAGTACTATTGGCATTGAAGTGGAATGATTAATCTTTGCATCAAATTCCTCCTGACTGTAGAAGGCCTTGCTTGTAGCTCTCTGCTCATCCCCTTGACCAGAGGCCGGGAAGCTTCCTATAATGCCTCAGAGAGTAAGTACGTTCCAATTTGGAGGCCATGCTGTCTCTGTCTCAACCGCTTCACTCTGCCATTGCACACAGAACACATCATAGATTCGCTATAAATGGGAGTGACTGTGTGCCAATAAACTTTAT
Organism: Tenrec ecaudatus; assembly: GCF_050624435.1. Taxonomy (NCBI): domain Eukaryota; kingdom Metazoa; phylum Chordata; class Mammalia; order Afrosoricida; family Tenrecidae; genus Tenrec; species Tenrec ecaudatus. The sequence goes on from NC_134530.1 coordinate 7,164,943, forward strand.
TGACAAAGACAACCAAGTTGTCCATGGGTGAATGCTTGCTGAATCACCTACCACAAGGCAGGTGATTTGGCCCCATTCAGCAGCGACTCATGAGACAAGACTGGCTATTTGCTCCCATAAAGATTACAGCATAGGACAGCACAATCTAGTCTGTCACGTGGAGTCACTCCAAATCAGAATTGACAGCACACAGCAAGATGTCTGTAAATCTCCTTTAAAGTAAAGTGGTCAACCATCCAGTTTGCTCTAACATCCCCTGGACTTCGCACTGAAAGCCCCACATCCTGGGTTACCTGAGCCTCAGGCAGGTGGTATTGGTCAGTCACACTTGAAAAGGGAGAGTGCTATTGATGGTTAAGAACCAGAAGGCTGAAAGAATGGCCAGGTTAGAGAAACTCAAGTCAAGGAAATTCTCCCCTTTTCCTCCCCACACTCTTGAACTGGTGCCCTGGTTGTTGTTAGATGCCATACAGAGCCAAACACTGCCTGGTCTTGTGCCATCCTCACAATCATTGCTATGTTGTCTGCTGCTGCAGTCACTGTTCAACCCATCTCTTCATGGGTCTCCCCTTTCTTCCCTATGCTTCTACATTACCAATCACATATCCTCTTCAGGGACTGGTCTCTCTTGGGAACAATGTCCAAAATGAGATGAAATTTCACCATCCTTGTTTCTAGTAGATTTTCCCAGCGCAATACAGCATTTGATTTCTTGACTGCTCCTGAGCCAAGTAAGGAAGTCCCTGGCAACTAAAATCATTCCTCTATCACGCTATTGTCCATTGGTCCAGTTGTAATAATTTTGTTTTCTCTATGTTAACATATAATCCAAATTCAGTAGACAAACCCTCCCCAATCTACGAGGGTCTTTTTTTTTCCTTGTGGGGCCCTGACTGTACAATGTACCTTCTGTCCAGATTGGTTGTGCCATCATTGCTGGCTTCCTGCACTACTTTTTCCTTGCCTGCTTCTTCTGGATGCTGGTGGAAGCCATAATGCTTTTCATGATGGTCAGAAACTTGAAAGTGGTCAATTACTTCAGCTCCCACAACATCAAGATGCTGCACCTCTGTGTCTTTGGCTATGGACTCCCAGGAGTGGTGGTGGTCATTTCTGCAAGCGTGCGACCACGGGGCTATGGGATGCATAATCGGTGAGTGACATCCTTTTCTTTGAAGACCTATTTGAAAGTTGACAAGGATAAGTACGTGAGCAAGAAAAGAGCAGCAACAGTAGCTCTATTTGT